>NC_092153.1:10013371-10150871 GCF_045791955.1 Oncorhynchus clarkii lewisi | reverse complement strand
ACATGTCGTTTGCCTGGCTGCCTCAAAGGCTTCTCTTCCCCTGTTAGGAATCAGCTGCAGCTAGCGCTTCCCTCTTACAAGAGCCAGATAGAGCAAGGATTCAATCCAAATGGCACCCTATTCCCTATATAGTGCACTGCTTTAGACCAGATTAGTTCTCTAAATAGGGAATAAGGTGCCATTTGCAAAGCAAGGCTCCATATTCTGCTGCTTGTCTCTCCAATGACCTTGACTTTCCCTTGTTGTAGAGTGGGTCCGGAGACGTGTTCTTAAGTGTTGTGGTTACAGTATGGAGATGGGCATTTTCAAATGGAGCTCTCTGTTAAATGAATCCCCCCGTGCTTGATTAATGGAGATTTATTACTAATGTGCTCCTAATGGAAATTCTACCAAATATACCCACGTCTCCAGCTAGTGGTCTCTTGATTTGTGTTAACTGTTTAAGAGGGTCTTACTACAGCTTTAAAAGTTGATAGTGGATCTATTTTTATTGAGGGGAAATTCAACTTATTATATTTCCAAAAGTGAGTTAATTCACTTTAATATTCTCTAATGTAATATCACAAGAGCTTGTCTAGTAGGACTCCACAGTATGCTGAGAAACCATAAACTTGTATAAATGAGAATATCATCCCTTTAGTGCTATAAGGCTCAGTCTCTCATCCCTCTCTTTTGCGCTGTGTGTTGTCTTGTTGCAGGTGGATGCGAGTGCTGCTTGCAGAATGAACCCGCTAGCTGCCCTGGGCATGGACCGTAGCAGCCTGATGAGGGAGAGCCTCCGCGTCCACGGAGGGATGGTCTACCCGGGCATCCGCACCTTGTCCGCCTCCGAAAAAGCCAGGGAGGGGGTCTCCTCCTTGCCCCTGGGCTACGACCTAGTCTACAAACCCGAAGGGTTGACCTTGGACGGCAGGAAGCCTGGTAACGGTTATGTGGGTCTGTATAAGAGCTCTCCCCCTGGGTTGCAGAGGCCTGGTGGAGGAGGGGAGGGCCTGGGAATGGAGCGGCGTGTGGGGCCTGGAGATAAACCCTCTGAGCTGGGCCTCAACGGCAGCAACGGCTTCCTGCGACTGCCCTGGGCAGTAAACCCGTACGCGGACCCCGGACTGTACCCCTTCCTGGACTCCTCCAAATACGCTGCCCTCAACATGTACAAGGCCTCGTTCCTGTCCCAGCCCTCACCCTACCTGCCCCAGCACCTGGGATATCAGTCCCTGTGTGGAGGGGCGGGGGGTAGCGCTGCTGGGGCAGAGCGCCTCTTCTACATGCCCCCGTACCCCCCGGCCCCCATCTCCTCCCCTCTGGCCCCTCCTATGAGGATCCCCATGGCCACGGTGGTCCCCAACACCCTCTCACCGATGCAGGGCCTGGGGCCCCGGATTCACCATGAGGCCTCCCCCTATGGGTCCCAGCTTCACCAGCAGCACCAAGCCCACCAGCAGTCCCAACCCCATCACCAGTCACATAGTGACAGGCAGCCCCAGTCCCAACCCCATCACCAGTCACATAGTGACAGGCAGCCCCAGTCCCAACCCCATCACCAGTCACATAGTGACAGGCAGCCCCAGTCCCAACCCCATCACCAGTCACATAGTGACAGGCAGCCCCAGTCCCAACCCCAGTCCCATAGTGACAGGCAGTCCCAGTCCCAACCCCATCACCAATCACACAGTAGAGACAGGCAGCCCCAGTCCCAACCCCAGTCCCATAGTGACAGGCAGCACAACAACAGCAGCAGTAGTAAGCTCAGCCGGACTTCCTCTAGTAAGAGCTCTGGCAGCAGCAGCAGCATTCACAACAGTAGCAGTATTACCAGTAGTAGTGCTGGGACTGGCATTAGCAGCAGCCTACCAGTGGACTCCACCCAAGCACTCATAATGCAGTCCCCCCGCACAGCCCCCCACCCTCCCCAGACCTCAGTCCCTCCCCCCTCTCCTCTCATAGACAACAGCACTTTGGACATCCAGAAGTCACTGTTCAGAAGCCCCCCCTGCTCCTCCACCACCACCACCTCTTCCTCCCCGTCGGTGTCCCATCCTTTCTACATGAGCAGCATGGCCTCTGAGCACCGCTCCCCGGTGCGGTCCGGCAGCAACACCCACAAAGCCAAAGAGCAGGGCAGCAGCTCAGAGCACAGGAATGTGGAGAAGAATGGGGAAAGGAAGCGGAGCCAGTCCCCTTTAAAGACTTTGTCCTCTGATAGACCAGCAGTACTACAGGCTCCTGCCAAAGACCCTGCGGACAAGCCTCTGGATCTGTCAGCCAAAATCCTGGAGTTGGAAGGCTCCCCAAACATATTCCCCCCAAAACTAGAGGCCTTGGCTAAGCTGGGCTACTCGCCCGCGGCTCGATACGGCTTACCCCCCAGCCGGGAGCTCCTCAAAGAGACCCTCTCCCCGTCAGGGGCTTCCTCCAAAACCTCTGAGAGGCCTGAGATCATTAGCACTTTACGCTCCTCCTGGGTGGTGCCCAGCCCGACCCCGGTCCACGACAGCTCCAGCTCAGACGCCAACCACAACAAAGACCTATCAGGCGTTATCAAACATAAAAACCTGGAGAACTTGTCTTCACAGCAGCAGCGAAGCTCTTCCTGTCCCAGGATAGGTGAGGTTGATGGGGCTGTCGCCCCCAGCCATGCCCCAGCTGTGGTAGCCCCTTCCTCTGCCTCCGCCTCTCCCAAGGTCAACTGTGATTGGCCAAGATCCTCCCCCAACTACTCTGAGACAGCCCCTTCTTCCAACAGAGTGGGCAGCCATCCCTCTTCTGGGAAGCCATTGAAACCCCTCAAGAAACCAGAGGCTCAGGAGATGCCCTTCAAACCCCAGCAGCCGCCCCACTTAGACAACAGCCATCCGTCCGACAACAGCCATCCGTCCGGCCACCCCCCTAGCCAACTCTACCTCCCCCAGAGTGACGGCTATCTGCCCCCTAGCCTAGCCTACGCTAATAGATACCTGCCCTACTCGGTCCAGGAGAGCATGTCCCTGCCCCACATGCCCATGCCAGGCAAAGGCCCAGTGTACCCCCACCCTGTTCTGCTGGGCAGCAGCAGCCTGTACCCACCCCGCCTGCCCCCCAAGCACGGCCTCCCGTACGGCATCCCCCACAGCCACGGAGACTACCTGACCTTCCATGACTCCCAGGAGATGGTCCACCCCCTCATGTCCTCGCCCCACACAGGCCTGGACCTCAAGACCAGCGAGCGCCTGCAGGAGCCCCGGTCCAGGCCCAAGGAGAAGATTTGGCAGCACCACGAGGACTCTGCCCCGGCCTACAAGACCCAGGCCCCAGACACTAAACACACCCGCAGGGGGGACAGAGAGACCGACAGGTCCACAGGCCTGGGCTCAAAGAGCCTCAACCACAAGCCCCTGACGGGAGCCAGAGAGGAGATAGTCTGTATCGACTTAATCCAAGACGATGGGGACAGCGACTCACCCCTGACCAAAGCTGTCTCTCCATGCGCTAAGAGAGGAGACCCTTCCAAACCTGTGGGTAGTGGGAGTATCAGGAGAAACGAGGGGAGAGAGGCAGAGCTCCAGCACATGCTCCGTACCGGCCAGGCTGTTGAACTCAGGCCAGGCCAGGCCCACAGGCAGGCAGAGCAGCAGCAACGCAGCCAGCTGTGGCTAGGCTTCCACCCTTCCTCCCTCCGTCCTGAGCCCCCCTCCCTCTCCCCCTGCCCTTTCCCCAGACATGAGGAGGACAGCCCCAGCCCTGCAGAGAGCAGCCCCATCTCTGACCTGCCAGAGGAGCAGACCCTTCGCTGTGCAAGGACTTCTGGAGATCGCACCTCTTGGAACCGTAGAGACCAATCTTTAGAGGGCCTTAAGAGCAGGGACTGTACTTTTGAGGACCCCACCTCTGTGGACCGTAGTTCTGGGGACCGCAGTTTCTGGGACCATACGCATGAGGACTGTACTTTTAAGGACCGCAGCTCTTGGGACCGTACACGTGTGGATCTTACATGTAGGGTCCGCTCTTGCGAGGACCGCACTTCCGCAGACCACTCTCCTAGGGAACGCACCTTGAACGAATCTGGGTTTAGGAATGAAAGGACCATGGACCACTACTCTGACCTGGACAAGGACATGCACACGGACACAGAGTCCCACGAGGGTGAGGAGTACGACGACCAAGGCTGCCCCAGGGCCAGGAGGTCCAGCCTGGCCAAGCGCATCGCTAACTCCTCTGGCTACGTTGGTGACCGCATCAAGTGTGTCACCACCGAGCTGTACGCCGACTCCAGCAAGCTGAGCAGAGAGCAGCGGGCACTGCAGGTAATCTCCCAGAACACATACATACCTAACCCTTTTAAAGTCTTTAAAATCATCTCCTTTCCTGGTTCCTACAGCGAAGCAGTATGTGTTGGCTTTTGTTCCAACCCAGGAAAAACACACCTGATTGAAAATCTAGATTTGGGATTTGATGATGACTTTCATCTGGTGTTTTAGCAGTTGGAACCACAAGTAAGGAAGACTGATAGGATGGGTCTTTCTAAGATTTCAGCCAGTCAGGTTTCACTGGGCAGATCTAAAGGAGATGGTGGTCCATAGAGAGCAGTGGAGTTGGAAGTACGAAGCTCTCAGCTCTGTATCAGCCTCCCTGCCCTGCCAAGCCCCGTTTCCACAAGCTCCAGTATAATTACTGCTGGCCGTTGCCTTGCCTCCCCTCTGTCTCCCTCCCTTCCGGCAATCCTCCCGCCTCCCTCACCCCCGCCCACGCTATGAGCCCGTGGAGCTGCCGTTCACTGCGGTGGTGTTTTAGTTCGCAGAGAGAGCGAGTGAACACAACACGCTGTGTGTGTGTGTGTGTGTGTGTGTGTGTGTGTGTGTTCCCGCGCTGCTCAGCCAGGCAGAAGCTAAGCTGCTGGCTGTGTGTGTGTGTGTGTGCCATGGCGGCCTGTCGGGCTCTTACAGCCCCGGGCTATTGTTAACCTGCGGGTGAGGCCTGGGGATGGGGGGATAGATGGTGCTGAAGGAGGGGAGAGGTAGAGCAGCCAGCCCCCTCCCTTCTCCCAGTCCCCAAAAGGCTCCTCTGTCCTCAAATTATACTCTGTTAACCTCCCCTGGGCCTCTCCCCCATCCTCCTCCCCCTAGCTCTGTTGGCTGAGCGCTGGGGTGCAGAGACAGCCTGGCTCTCTCAGCTCTGCTCTAGTGGAATCCTGGCCAATTCCCAGTCCTTCTCCGACGGTGGAGATTAGCACCCGCTAGCAGCCCAACCTCTGCTAAACCGACTCAGCCCTGCAACTAGAGCGGCTCTCGCCCCAACCCCAGCCCTATTCCCCAGCCTTATTCCCCAGCCTCATTCCCCAACCCCAGCCCTATTCCCCAGTCTTATGCATCAGCCTCATTCCCCAACCCCAGCCTCATTCCCCAACCCTAGCCTTATTCCCCAGCCTTATTCCCCAACCCCAGCCGTATTCCCCAGCCTCATTCCCCAGCCTCATTCCCCAACCCCAGCCTCATTCCCCAACCCTAGCCTTATTCCCCAGCCTCATTCCCCAACCCCAGCCTTATTCCCCAACCCCAGCCTTATTCCCCAGCCTTATTCCCCAACCCCAGCCTTATTCCCCAGCCTCATTCCCCAACCTCAGCCTTATTCCCCAGCCTCATTCCCCAACCACAGCCTTATTCCCCAGCCTTATTCCCCAGCCTTATTCCCCAACCCCAGCCTTATTCCCCAGCCTCATTCCCCAACCCTAGCCTTATTCCCCAGCCTTATTCCCCAGCCTCATTCCCCAATGCCAGCCTTATTCCCCAGCCTCATACCCCAACCCCAGGCTTATTCCCCAGCTTCATTCCCCAACCCCAGGCGTATTCCCCAGCCTCATACCCCAACCCCAGGCTTATTCCCCAGCCTCATTCCCCAAGCCCAGCCTTATTCCCCAGCCTCATTCCCTAACCCCAGGCTCATTCCCCAACCCCAGGCTTATTCCCCAGCTTCATCCCCCAACCCCAGGCTTATTCCCCAGCCTCATTAACCAATCCCAGGCTTATTCCCCAGCCTCATTCCCCAATGCCAGCCTCATTCCCCAGCCTCATTCCCCAACCCAAGGCTTATTCCCCAGCCTCATTCCCCAACCCCAGCCTTATTCCTCAGCCTCATTCCCCAACCCCAGCCTTATTCCCCAGCCTCATTCCCCAACCCCAGCCTTATTCCCCAGCCTCATTCCCCAACCCCAGCCTTATTCCTCAGCCTCATTCCCCAACCCCAGCCTTATTCCCCAAGCCCAGCCTTATTCCCCAGCCTCATTCCCTAACCCCAGGCTCATTCCCCAACCCCAGGCTTATTCCCCAGCTTCATCCCCCAACCCCAGGCTTATTCCCCAGCCTCATTAACCAATCCCAGGCTTATTCCCCAGCCTCATTCCCCAATGCCAGCCTCATTCCCCAGCCTCATTCCCCAACCCAAGGCTTATTCCCCAGCCTCATTCCCCAACCCCAGCCTTATTCCTCAGCCTCATTCCCCAACCCCAGCCTTATTCCCCAGCCTCATTCCCCAACCCCAGCCTTATTCCCCAGCCTCATTCCCCAACCCCAGCCTTATTCCTCAGCCTCATTCCCCAACCCCAGCCTTATTCCCCTGCTTCATTCCCTAATCCCAGGATTATTCTCCAGCCTCATTCCCCAACCCCAGGCTTATTCCCCAGCCTCATTCCCCAACCCCAGCCTTATTCCCCAGCCTCATTCCCCAACCCCAGTCTATTCCCAGCCCTATTTCCCAGCCTCAACCTTATTTCCCAGCCTCAGCCTTATTTCCCAGCCTCTGCCTCTGCTGCCTGGTCATTGATTTATCACTGAAATAATGTTTTTTATATGGGAGCCCAACAGGGAGGTTTCTATGACGCCCAAGATTGTGTGCTCCAGTGTTCATGTCTTTCGAGATTGGCATTTGGCTGTCAGAAACCCTGTTGTATTGAATTTGATCTATAGGCTATTATAAATTGGGTGATTTGAGCCCTGAATGCTGATTGGCTGACAGCCGTATACCACGGGTATGACAAAACATGCATTTTTACTGTTCTAATTACATTGGTAACCAGTTTATAATAGCAATTAGGCACCTCGGGGGTTTGTGAATTAGGCACCTCGGGGGTTTGTGGTTTATGGCCAATATACCACGGCTATACCACGGTTGCGTCGTGCATCAGAACAGCCCTTAGCTGTGATATATTGACCATATACCACACCAGTGTGGGCCTTATTGCTTAATTCACACCTCTGTTTACCTTGCTACTCTGACTTGTTTATTAAATCAATTCATATGCATAACTGTGTGATGTTAATAGGATGAGTTTTAATATTAATGAATGTCAGTTTTTTATATCACTGAAATGACAGGTGTATGACTGAAATGACTGGCCAAAAATATTGAGCACCCGTTTAATTCAATTACTTAGATGGAAGGCTTAACACAAGAGGACAGTAAATTAAGTCAACCTGCTGCTTACTGTGAGGTCAGTTCATTTACACTTCTTATTCCAAAATTTGACAAATTATTATTTTCATTTTGTTTTTTGCGGTTTCAGGAGTGTCGTAGAAGGATCAGGCTTTTCTGTCGTTGTTTTTGTGTGTTTCTGTTAGACAACCAGTCAGGAGTAAAAGTGGACAAGAGGCATGGAGTTCTGTTACCAGACCATAACTGTTTTATCGATGTCAATGTTGTTAGCTGTTGTTGAGGTGACCTCACTGTAAAGCATGAACGGCTACAGAGAGAGTCAACAGAGTCTAAAATGGCTTCCTTTCCTTGTCCCCTCTCCTTCCTCAATCTGCACTGATCTGATCTCACAACAAGTTGACAGGTGAAGGTTAAGAGGCTACATACCAAACAGCTCTCCAGAGGCTGGCGTTCACGCTGTCAGCTCTTGCATCCACGTTAGTGCAGATGACGGAAAGGAGACCATAACTAAAGGGAGGAAATAAGGGAAGGAGGAAGGAAGTCACTTTGGCCTTTGGGGACGCAGACCCTTAGTAGAGGAGCAGGGAAAGAGGCCTCGTGCAGAGAGAGAGAGAGAGAGAGAGAGAGAGAGAGAGAGAGAGAAAAAGAAAAAGAGAGCAGCGCAGGGTCGGTCTCATGACTGTGTGTGTGTGTGTGTGTGTCTGTAGCGTGCTATGCTGCGCTTCTCTGAGCTGGAACTGAAGGAGAAGGAGGGAGGAGGGGCCGCGGTGGACTTGGCAGACAGCCAGCGCGAGCGGAGAGAGGGGGATGGAGATGGAGGAGAGGACAGGGCGCGATGCCAAGGCCCAGCCAGAACGGGGCCAGGGGCCTCAGCCCTCACAGACGAGGCTGGGAAGGACGGTAAGAGGAACCCAGAGCACTCCACAACACACACACACACACACACACACACACACACACACACACACACACACACACACACACACACACACACATACACACATACACACATACACACACACACACACATACACACATACACACATACATACCTCAAAGAGCTGCTGCGTACTTCCTCCCTGCCTAGGGACAGCCCCAGAGCTGTAACACGGTGCAGCAGCTCGTAACCAGCGGATACGGGGAGGTAAACACATCCGCCCGACCTGCCTAGCCTCCCCCTCTCTCTCCTTTCCTCATGAGGGCTGACGGAGGGGTTTTTCTCTCTCTATTGTAACAAAACAGCCTTCATATTTAACCCTTCCCTGTCCTTCCTCCATAACAGGAGCTGCTTTGCATATGAAGCCACACCATTAGAATGCGTGGGAGAGGAATTTGGAGTCTATATTAAGGGAAGATATTTCAACACGCTGTGTGTTATAGCTCTTACGGCATAGTGCACGTCATATAGCTGTTACGGCATAGTGCACGTCATATAGCTGTTATGACATAGTGCAGGTCATATAGCTGTTATGACGTAGTGCAGGTCATATAGCTGTTATGACATAGTGCAGGTCTTATAGCTGTTATGACGTAGTGCAGGTCATATAGCTGTTATGACATAGTGCAGGGCATATAGCTGTTATGACATAGTGCAGGTCATATAGCTGTTATGGCATAGTGCAGGTCATATAGCTGTTACGGCATAGTGCACGTCATATAGCTGTTATGGCATATAGCTGTTATGACATAGTGCAGGTCATATAGCTGTTATGACGTAGTGCAGGTCATATAGCTGTTATGACATAGTGCAGGTCATATAGCTGTTATGGCATAGTGCAGGTCATATAGCTGTTATGACACATTGCAGGTCATATAGCTGTTATGGCATAGTGCAGGTCATATAGCTGTTATGACATAGTGCAGGGCATATAGCTGTTATGGCATAGTGCAGGGCATATAGCTGTTATGGCATAGTGCAGGGCATATAGCTGTTATGGCATAGTGCAGGGCATATAGCTGTTATGGCATTGTGCAGGTCATATAGCTGTTATGGCATGGTGCAGGGCATATAGCTGTTATGGCATAGCGCAAGTCATATAGCTGTTATGACATAGTGCAGGTCATATAGCTGTTATGGCATAGTGCAGGTCATATAGCTGTTATGACATAGTGCAAGTCATATAGCTGTTATGGCATAGTGCAGGTCATATAGCTGTTATGGCATAGTGCAGGTCATATAGCTGTTATGACATAGTGCAGGTCATATAGCTGTTATGGCATAGTGCAGGTCATATAGCTGTTATGACATAGTGCAAGTCATATAGCTGTTATGGCATAGTGCAGGTCATATAGCTGTTATGACATAGTGCAGGTCATATAGCTGTTATGGCATAGTGCAGGTCATATAGCTGTTATGGCATAGTGCAGGTCATATAGCTGTTATGACATAGTGCAGGTCATATAGCTGTTATGGCATAGTGCAGGGCATATAGCTATTATGGCATAGTGCAGGTTATATAGCTGTTATGACATAGTGCAGGGCATATAGCTGTTATGACATAGTTCAGGTCATATAGCTGTTATGACATAGTGCAGGTCATATAGCTGTTATGACATAGTTCAGGTCATATAGCTGTTATGACAGTGCAGGTCATATAGCTGTTATTGCATATTGCAGGGCATATAGCTGTTATGGCATAGTGCAGGTCATATAGCTGTTATGGCATAGTGCAGGTCATATAGCTGTTATGACTTAGTGCAGGTCATATAGCTGTTATGGCATAGTGCAGGTCATGTAGCTGTTATGGCATAGTTCAGGGCATATAGCTGTTATTGCATAGTGCAGGTCATATAGCTGTTATGGTATTGTGCAGGGCATATAGCTGTTATGGCATAGTGCAGGGCATATAGCTGTTATGACAGTGCAGGTCATATAGCTGTTATTGCATAGTGCAGGGCATATAGCTGTTATGACATAGTGCAGGTCATATAGCTGTTATGGCATAGTGCAGGGCATATAGCTGTTATGGCATAGTGCAGGGCATATAGCTGTTATGGCATAGTGCAGGGCATATAGCTGTTATGACATAGTGCAGGTAATATAGCTGTTATGGCATATAGCTGTTATGACATAGTGCAGGGCATATAACTGTTATGACATAGTGCAGGTCATATAGCTGTTATGACATAGTGCAGGTCATATAGCTGTTATGACATAGTGCTAGTCATATAGCTGTTATGACATAGTGCAGGGTGTATAGCTGTTATGACATAGTGCAGGGCATATAGCTGTTGTGGCATATAGCTGTTATGACATAGTGCAGGTCATATAGCTGTTATGGCATATAGCTGTTATGACATAGTGCAGGTCATATAGCTGTTATGACATAGTGCAGGTCATATAGCTGTTATGGCATATAGCTGTTATGACATAGTGCAGGTCATATAGCTGTTATGACATAGTGCAGGGCATATAGCTGTTATGGCATAGTGCAGGGCATATAGCTGTTATGGCATAGTGCAGGTCATATAGCTGTTATGGCATAGTGCAGGTCATATAGCTGTTATGACATAGTGCAGGTCATATAGCTGTTATGACATAGTGCAGGTCATATAGCTGTTATGGCATAGTGCAGGTCATATAGCTGTTATGGCATAGTGCAGGGCATATAGCTGTTATGGCATAGTGCAGGTCATATAGCTGTTATGACATAGTAAAGGTCATATAGCTGTTATGACATAGTGCAGGTCATATAGCTGTTATGGCATAGTGCAGGCCATATAACTGTTATGACATAGTGCAGGTCATATAGCTGTTCTGGCATAGTGCAGGTCATATAGCTGTTATGACATAGTGCAGGTCATATAGCTGTTATGACATAGTGCAGGTCATATAGCTGTTATGACATAGTGCAGGTCATATAACTGTTATGACATATTGCAGGTCATATAGCTGTTATTGCATAGTGCAGGGCATATAGCTGTTATGGCATAGTGCAGGGCATATAGCTGTTATGGCATAGTGCAGGTCATATAGCTGTTATGACATAGTGCAGGTCATATAGCTGTTATGGCATAGTGCAGGGCATATAGCTGTTATGGCATAGTGCAGGTCATATAGCTGTTATGGCATAGTGCAGGTCATATAGCTGTTATGACTTAGTGCAGGTCATATAGCTGTTATGGCATAGTGCAGGTCATGTAGCTGTTATGGCATAGTTCAGGGCATATAGCTGTTATTGCATAGTGCAGGTCATATAGCTGTTATGGTATTGTGCAGGGCATATAGCTGTTATGGCATAGTGCAGGGCATATAGCTGTTATGACAGTGCAGGTCATATAGCTGTTATTGCATAGTGCAGGGCATATAGCTGTTATGACATAGTGCAGGTCATATAGCTGTTATGGCATAGTGCAGGGCATATAGCTGTTATGGCATAGTGCAGGGCATATAGCTGTTATGGCATAGTGCAGGGCATATAGCTGTTATGACATAGTGCAGGTAATATAGCTGTTATGGCATATAGCTGTTATGACATAGTGCAGGGCATATAACTGTTATGACATAGTGCATGTCATATAGCTGTTATGACATAGTGCAGGTCATATAGCTGTTATGACATAGTGCTAGTCATGTAGCTGTTATGACATAGTGCAGGGTGTATAGCTGTTATGACATAGTGCAGGGCATATAGCTGTTGTGGCATATAGCTGTTATGACATAGTGCAGGTCATATAGCTGTTATGGCATATAGCTGTTATGACATAGTGCAGGTCATATAGCTGTTATGACATAGTGCAGGTCATATAGCTGTTATGGCATATAGCTGTTATGACATAGTGCAGGTCATATAGCTGTTATGACATAGTGCAGGGCATATAGCTGTTATGGCATAGTGCAGGGCATATAGCTGTTATGGCATAGAGCAGGTCATATAGCTGTTATGGCATAGTGCAGGTCATATAGCTGTTATGACATAGTGCAGGTCATATAGCTGTTATGACATAGTGCAGGTCATATAGCTGTTATGGCATAGTGCAGGTCATATAGCTGTTATGGCATAGTGCAGGGCATATAGCTGTTATGGCATAGTGCAGGTCATATAGCTGTTATGACATAGTAAAGGTCATATAGCTGTTATGACATAGTGCAGGTCATATAGCTGTTATGGCATAGTGCAGGTCATATAACTGTTATGACATAGTGCAGGTCATATAGCTGTTATGACACATTGCAGGTCATATAGCTGTTATGGCATAGTGCAGGTCATATAGCTGTTATGACATAGTGCAGGGCATATAGCTGTTATGGCATAGTGCAGGGCATATAGCTGTTATGGCATAGTGCAGGGCATATAGCTGTTATGGCATAGTGCAGGGCATATAGCTGTTATGGCATTGTGCAGGTCATATAGCTGTTATGGCATGGTGCAGGGCATATAGCTGTTATGGCATAGCGCAAGTCATATAGCTGTTATGACATAGTGCAGGTCATATAGCTGTTATGGCATAGTGCAGGTCATATAGCTGTTATGACATAGTGCAAGTCATATAGCTGTTATGGCATAGTGCAGGTCATATAGCTGTTATGGCATAGTGCAGGTCATATAGCTGTTATGACATAGTGCAGGTCATATAGCTGTTATGGCATAGTGCAGGTCATATAGCTGTTATGACATAGTGCAAGTCATATAGCTGTTATGGCATAGTGCAGGTCATATAGCTGTTATGACATAGTGCAGGTCATATAGCTGTTATGGCATAGTGCAGGTCATATAGCTGTTATGGCATAGTGCAGGTCATATAGCTGTTATGACATAGTGCAGGTCATATAGCTGTTATGGCATAGTGCAGGGCATATAGCTATTATGGCATAGTGCAGGTTATATAGCTGTTATGACATAGTGCAGGGCATATAGCTGTTATGACATAGTTCAGGTCATATAGCTGTTATGACATAGTGCAGGTCATATAGCTGTTATGACATAGTTCAGGTCATATAGCTGTTATGACAGTGCAGGTCATATAGCTGTTATTGCATATTGCAGGGCATATAGCTGTTATGGCATAGTGCAGGTCATATAGCTGTTATGGCATAGTGCAGGTCATATAGCTGTTATGACTTAGTGCAGGTCATATAGCTGTTATGGCATAGTGCAGGTCATGTAGCTGTTATGGCATAGTTCAGGGCATATAGCTGTTATTGCATAGTGCAGGTCATATAGCTGTTATGGTATTGTGCAGGGCATATAGCTGTTATGGCATAGTGCAGGGCATATAGCTGTTATGACAGTGCAGGTCATATAGCTGTTATTGCATAGTGCAGGGCATATAGCTGTTATGACATAGTGCAGGTCATATAGCTGTTATGGCATAGTGCAGGGCATATAGCTGTTATGGCATAGTGCAGGGCATATAGCTGTTATGGCATAGTGCAGGGCATATAGCTGTTATGACATAGTGCAGGTAATATAGCTGTTATGGCATATAGCTGTTATGACATAGTGCAGGGCATATAACTGTTATGACATAGTGCAGGTCATATAGCTGTTATGACATAGTGCAGGTCATATAGCTGTTATGACATAGTGCTAGTCATATAGCTGTTATGACATAGTGCAGGGTGTATAGCTGTTATGACATAGTGCAGGGCATATAGCTGTTGTGGCATATAGCTGTTATGACATAGTGCAGGTCATATAGCTGTTATGGCATATAGCTGTTATGACATAGTGCAGGTCATATAGCTGTTATGACATAGTGCAGGTCATATAGCTGTTATGGCATATAGCTGTTATGACATAGTGCAGGTCATATAGCTGTTATGACATAGTGCAGGGCATATAGCTGTTATGGCATAGTGCAGGGCATATAGCTGTTATGGCATAGTGCAGGTCATATAGCTGTTATGGCATAGTGCAGGTCATATAGCTGTTATGACATAGTGCAGGTCATATAGCTGTTATGACATAGTGCAGGTCATATAGCTGTTATGGCATAGTGCAGGTCATATAGCTGTTATGGCATAGTGCAGGGCATATAGCTGTTATGGCATAGTGCAGGTCATATAGCTGTTATGACATAGTAAAGGTCATATAGCTGTTATGACATAGTGCAGGTCATATAGCTGTTATGGCATAGTGCAGGTCATATAACTGTTATGACATAGTGCAGGTCATATAGCTGTTCTGGCATAGTGCAGGTCATATAGCTGTTATGACATAGTGCAGGTCATATAGCTGTTATGACATAGTGCAGGTCATATAGCTGTTATGACATAGTGCAGGTCATATAACTGTTATGACATATTGCAGGTCATATAGCTGTTATTGCATAGTGCAGGGCATATAGCTGTTATGGCATAGTGCAGGGCATATAGCTGTTATGGCATAGTGCAGGTCATATAGCTGTTATGACATAGTGCAGGTCATATAGCTGTTATGGCATAGTGCAGGGCATATAGCTGTTATGGCATAGTGCAGGTCATATAGCTGTTATGGCATAGTGCAGGTCATATAGCTGTTATGACTTAGTGCAGGTCATATAGCTGTTATGGCATAGTGCAGGTCATGTAGCTGTTATGGCATAGTTCAGGGCATATAGCTGTTATTGCATAGTGCAGGTCATATAGCTGTTATGGTATTGTGCAGGGCATATAGCTGTTATGGCATAGTGCAGGGCATATAGCTGTTATGACAGTGCAGGTCATATAGCTGTTATTGCATAGTGCAGGGCATATAGCTGTTATGACATAGTGCAGGTCATATAGCTGTTATGGCATAGTGCAGGGCATATAGCTGTTATGGCATAGTGCAGGGCATATAGCTGTTATGGCATAGTGCAGGGCATATAGCTGTTATGACATAGTGCAGGTAATATAGCTGTTATGGCATATAGCTGTTATGACATAGTGCAGGGCATATAACTGTTATGACATAGTGCATGTCATATAGCTGTTATGACATAGTGCAGGTCATATAGCTGTTATGACATAGTGCTAGTCATGTAGCTGTTATGACATAGTGCAGGGTGTATAGCTGTTATGACATAGTGCAGGGCATATAGCTGTTGTGGCATATAGCTGTTATGACATAGTGCAGGTCATATAGCTGTTATGACATAGTGCAGGTCATATAGCTGTTATGGCATATAGCTGTTATGACATAGTGCAGGTCATATAGCTGTTATGACATAGTGCAGGGCATATAGCTGTTATGGCATAGTGCAGGGCATATAGCTGTTATGGCATAGAGCAGGTCATATAGCTGTTATGGCATAGTGCAGGTCATATAGCTGTTATGACATAGTGCAGGTCATATAGCTGTTATGACATAGTGCAGGTCATATAGCTGTTATGGCATAGTGCAGGTCATATAGCTGTTATGGCATAGTGCAGGGCATATAGCTGTTATGGCATAGTGCAGGTCATATAGCTGTTATGACATAGTAAAGGTCATATAGCTGTTATGACATAGTGCAGGTCATATAGCTGTTATGGCATAGTGCAGGTCATATAACTGTTATGACATAGTGCAGGTCATATAGCTGTTCTGGCATAGTGCAGGTCATATAGCTGTTATGACATAGTGCAGGTCATATAGCTGTTATGACATAGTGCAGGTCATATAGCTGTTATGACATAGTGCAGGTCATATAACTGTTATGACATATTGCAGGTCATATAGCTGTTATTGCATAGTGCAGGGCATATAGCTGTTATGGCATAGTGCAGGGCATATAGCTGTTATGGCATAGTGCAGGTCATATAGCTGTTATGACATAGTGCAGGTCATATAGCTGTTATGGCATAGTGCAGGGCATATAGCTGTTATGGGTGAACTTCCTCTCTGGATGTTTTGGAAACCAGTGGACATCGCACGCAGTGGCACGCGTTGCCATGGTGAACCCCCCTTTGTGTTGCCATGGCGCAGACGCTGTCATTATGGGGTGCGCGCCGTGCCGAGCGGAGTAGCATGAGTCATATGATGCTGTTTGCCAGATGGAGAGATATTTGGGGCGCTGGCAGGACAGGACCTGGGGGGATGGGTGTGTGTGTGTCCCAGAGCAGGGCCAGTACAAGGGCAGCCCTGTGAGGCAGCACAGCATGTAGCCAGGGTCTGGGCTACAGCCAGAGAAAGAGAGAGAGAGAAAGCGAGTGGAAAGATAGAAGGGGAAAAAGAAAGAGCGGGCGATGGAGAGCAGACACCCCCACCAGCTGCCTTTGATCCAAGCGGCTGCTTTAGAGCCTGGAGACATTCTCAAGGAGCCTTTTACAGCCCCGGACATGCAGAGGAGGGAGGGAGGTCTGGAAAAGTGAGAGAGGACAGAAGGAAAGAGAGAGGGCAGAGAGAAGGGGAGAGAGGGCAGAGAGAAGGGGAGAGAGGACAGAGAGAAAGAGAGAGGGCAGAGAGAAGGCGAGAGAGGACAGAGGGAAAGGGAGAGGGCAGAGAGAAGGGGAGAGAGGACAGAGGGAAAGAGAGAGGGCAGAGAGAAGGGGAGAGAGGACAGAGGGAAAGGGAGACGGCAGAGAGAAGGGGAGAGAGGACAGAGGGAAAGAGAGGGCAGAGAGAAGGGGAGAGAGGGCAGAGAGAAGGGGAGAGAGGACAGAGGGAAAGAGAGAGGGCAGAGAGAAGGTGTGAGAGAGAGAGCTGAAAGCAGCAGTGGGTGGGAATAGGGGGCAGAGCTGGAAGCCAGCCCGAGCTGATGTTTGAAGCTAATTTGAGCCCAGGGAGTCGGAAAGACCCAGTCGCTCGCTCTCTCGCTGCCTCTCTCTCTCTCGCTGCCTCTCTCTCTCCCTCGCTGCCTCTCTCTCTCCCTCGCTGCATCTCTCTCTCCCTCGCTGCATCTCTCTCTCTCTCGCTGCCTCTCTCTCTCTCGCTGCCTCTCTCTCTCTCGTTGCCCCTCTCTCTCTCTCTCGCTGCCTCTCTCTCTCCCTCGCTGCCTCTCTCTCTCTCTCTCTCTCTCTCTGCCTCTCTCTCCCTCTCTGCCTCTCTCTCCCTTGCTGCCATTCTCTCTCTCTCTCTCACTGCCATTCTCTCTCTCTCTCACTGCCATTCTCTCTCTCTCTCGCTGCCTCTCTCTCTCTCTCGCTGCCTCTCTCTCTCGCTGCCTCTTTCTCTCTCGCTGCCTCTCTCTTTCTCGCTGCCTCTCTCTCTCTGCCTCTCTCTGCCTCTCTCTCTCTGCCTTTCTCCCTCTCTCTCTCTACCTCTCTCTCTCTCGCTGCCTCTCTCTCCCTCGCTGCCTCTCTCTCCCTCGCTGCCTCTCTCTCTCTCGCTGCCTCTCTCTCTTTGCCTCTCTCTCTCTGCCTCTCTCTCTCTCTCTCTCTCCCTCTCTCTCTCTCTCTCTCTCTCTCTCTCTGCTTCTCTCTCTCTCTCTGCCTCTCTCTCTCTGCCTCTCTCTCTGCCTCTCTCTCTCTCTCGCTGCCTCTCTCTCTCGCTGCCTCTCTCTCTCGCTGCCTCTCTTGCTGCCTCTGTGTGTGGGAAGAGCATTGTGGGCCTCTGCCAAACATAAGGGTGGCTTCTGCCTCTCTTTCTCTCTCTCTGCCCCTCTCTCTCTCTGCCTCTCTCTCTCTCTCTCGCTGCCTCTCTTGCTGCCTCTGTGTGTGGGAAGAGCATGGTGGGCCTCGGCCAAACATAGGGGTGGTTGCTGGGCTGGTTAGTGGCTGCTGTTTGTGTGGGGAGTATTTTCTACCTCGTCTTGAGACTGGACCAGCGGTCATCATTTTAAACTGATTTAGTTTGATGAGAGTGCTGTGGTTTCTCCAGTGCTGCTCAGTGTATTTGATTATCCCCCTTCTGTGTGTGTGTGTGCAGGTGTGCAGCTGACGTGCCCCAACAACAGAGTGCCTGTTCTCCAGCGATGCCCACACTCCGAGGGCCTCCCACCCAGAGAGAGGGAGCAGGCTGGCCCCGACCTGGAGGAGAGGAAGAGGGGGATGATGCTGGAGAAAGAGGAGAGGGTGTGTGTGCTCCCACGGGAGCGGTCTGCCAGCCTGCCCACGGTCCCAGTGGAAAGGCTGGCCCAGAAGGATGCCAACCCTGGCATCATGCCCACCATGCCAGCCTCCATGCCCACCGCGGTGCCTGGCAGGAAACACGCATATGCCCTGGAACCGTGCCAGCCACTCCAGGCCGACAGCCAGGGGAAAGAGCGGGAGGAAAATGAGGGAGAAGAGGAGAAGGAGGAGACGATGGATGTTCCATCCAAAAGAGCCAGGCTAACCAACGGTAAGGGCCCTCGTCATGGATCTACACTCCTCAAAAAAATAAAAGGAAAAACTTAAACAACACAATGTAACTCCAAGTCAATCACACTTCTGTGAAATCAAACTGTCCACTTAGGAAGCAACACTGATTGACAATAAATGTCACATGCTGTTGTGCAAATGGAATAGACAACAAGTGGAAATTATAGGCAATTAGCAAGACACCTCCAATAAAGGAGTGGTTCTGCAGGTGGTGACCACAGACCACTTCTCAGTTCCTATGCTTCCTGGCTGATGTTTTGGTCCCTTTTGAATGCTGGCGGTGCATTCACTCTAGTGGTATCATGAGACGGAGTCTACAACCCACACAAGTGGCTCAGGTAGTGCAGCATGGCACATCAATGCGAGCTGTGGCAAGAAGGTTTGCTGTGTCTGCCAGCGTAGTGTCCAGAGCATGGAGGCGCTACCAGGAGACAGGCCAGTACATCAGGAGACGTGGAGGAGGCCGTAGGAGGGCAACAACCCAGCAGCAGGACCGCTACCTCCGCCTTTGTGCAAGTAGGAGCAGGAGGAGCACTGCCAGAGCCCTGCAAAATGACCTCCAGCAGGCCACAAATGTGCATGTGTCTCCTCAAACGGTCAGAAACAGACTCCATGCGGGTGGTATGAGGGCCCGACGTCCACAGGTGGGGGTTGTGCTTACAGCCCAACACCGTGCAGGACGTTTGGCATTTGCCAGGGAACACCAAGATTGGCAAATTCGCCACTGGCGCCATGTGCTCTTCACAGATGAAAGCAGGTTCACACTGAGCACATGTGACAGACGTGACAGAGTCTGGAGACGCCGTGGAGAACGTTCTGCTTCCTGCAACATCCTCCAGCATGACCGGTTTGGCGGTGGGTCAGTCATGGTGTGGGGTGGCATTTCTTTGGGGGGCCGCACAGCCCTCCATGTGCTCGCCAGAGGTAGCCTGACTGCCATTAGGTACTGAGATGAGATCCTCAGACCCCTTGTGAGACCATATGCTGGTGCGGTTGGCCCTGGGTTCCTCCTAAAGCAAGACAATGCTAGACCTCATGTGGCTGGAGTGTGTCAGCAGTTCCTGCAAGAGGAAGGCATTGATGCTATGGACTGGCCTGCCCGTTCCCCAGACCTGAATCCAATTGAGCACATCTGGGACATCATGTCTCGCTCCATCCACCATAGTCTGTCCAGGAGTTGGCGGATGCTTTAGTCCAGGTCTGGGAGGAGATCCCTCAGGAGACCATCCGTCACCTCATCAGGAGCATGCCCAGGCGTTGTAGGGAGGTCATACAGGCACGTGGAGGCCACACACACTACTGAGCCTCATTTTGACTTGTTTTAAGGACATTACATCAAAGTTGGATCAGCCTGTAGTGTGGGTTTCCACTTTAATTTTGAGTGTGACTCCAAATCCAGACCTCCATGGGTTGATAAATTTGATTTCCATTGATAATTTTTGTAATTTTGTTGTCAGCACATTCAACTATGTAAAGAAAAAAGTATTTAATAAGAATATTTCATTCATTCAGATCTAGGATGTGTTATTTTAGTGTTCCCTTTATTTTTTGGAGCAGTGTATTTACCTCTCCATTATTCTTCCCTTCCTCTTTCTCTCCCTCCTTCCTCATCCCTCGCTCAGTGACCCCCATCCTGTCTGTCATCACTCTCTCCCCGGCCTGGATTCATCTGCTTTCATGTGGCTGGGCTCTCTCACTCCTTCTCTCCCTCTCTCCCTCTGTCGTTCTCTTTTGTGGTGGTGTCTTTCTCAGTCTTTTCATGTAGTGTGATGTGTGTTCAGTTGCCTACACGAAACCAAACACACACACACTCAGCTGTGATTCGTCAAGGGGCTCTGCGGTGTCGTGCTTCACAAACAGACTAGTTTGGTTTCAACCCAAAATAACCTTCTGAGCATCGCTACTTTATTTAAAACTCTGTGGAATTGCTCCCATTTGTTGTTAACAGGGGGTTGGAGGTGAGCTCTTTCACAACAGCACAGCTTTTCATTTAAAAACAAATGTTTAACTTCTTTTATTAGCTGAGCTTCCAATGCAACTAAATTCATTAGATTCAAGCGCATTTCGTTACAATTCGTGCCTCTTTATTTGGAAAGGATCAACTGGATTTTTCCACCCAAATGTAATGACTGACTTGGTTTCCCAAACGTTGATTTAACCTCTGGTCGTCCATCTCCCCAGGCCCCACTGAGCCCGTCCCAGAGGAACTAAAGAACCTCAAGGTGTGTATCGAGCTGACCGGCCTCCGACTCAGCAAGCCCCGCCTCGCCCAGGAGCTCAGCCAATGGCAGGCCGCCACCCAGAGGTCGACAGAGGTCAACGGAAGCATGGCCATGATGACGATCCTGCCCAACGGGTGCCCGGAGGTTGGCTTCACAGACAGGAAGGTTGCCTCACAGGAAGACCGGAGCCTGAAACGCAGGTCAGAGGTCAACGGCCACGCCTGGTGCCATGAAACGTTTGGTCACGGCGACATCGAGCGAGGTACGTTAAAACAAAGTTGATAAAAATGGCTTATTTTGGGTCTTCTAGAGTTTGGGTTTTCGTATAATATTCATCCATCCAACTATCCTTTCTGGCAGATGTTGACAACAGTTTTCAGTTGAGTCACGGAGGCATTGGGATGTGTGGATGTGGAATGCATGATAATCATGTTCTTTACAACCGTCCATAAAGAACAATAACCCCACCTTTTATTGACTCAACATCAATAAAAGCCACTCCAGCGCTGTAGCGTTGAGTCACTCACTGCATTCAGCACCATGAATGTATTTCACTGCACATTTCACTGCACCTATTTTATTAGTTAAACATTTTGGGGACGAGCTTTGCTCCCATCTTCCACCTTTTTCATTGTAGGCTACGGGCGTGTTGCCTTGGCTAAATGACCTTGAAGATTGGCCTGTCGCCAGCTAGCTAGCGTAGTCTACGTGTTGTATGTTCCCTTCGGGGGTACAGAGAGAACAGAGGTCAGGGGAGTGGGCTGAGCAGTGAAGGTGAAACACCAGGTGTTGGTGTGGTAACGAAGGCAGTAGGCAGCCGTTTTGGGGATATGTTAGTGGTTGTCTGGGTGACAGACGGCTTGTACCTCTCTCCTTCTCTCTCTCGCTCTCTCTCACACAACGTTCTCTCTCTCTCTCTCCCACTACCTCTCTCTGGCACTTAAACGATATCGCCGTGGCAACTCGTGCCTGGGCATAATGAGGCGTGAGATTCCACCGTTAATAACACTGGTAGTTCAACCAGCAGTTCTCTCTCTGCTTTTTCCTGGGGGTTTTTCTCTCCGCCAGCCAGTGTATTTTTTCCCCCTCTCTCTCACTTTCTCATCTCAGCGTCTCCAATTTAGCATCCCTGATTTATTTCTGCTAGTCACCTGTTCATTCCTTCTCTCGCCTCTATCTTTCTCCTATCTCTCTCCTTGATATCGTATCCTCCTTCCTTGTCTTCAGTAAAGAGTCTAACTGTGTGAGCACCACTCACGGCTCCTCTGACGTATGGAACATGCAGAGGTGTGTGTCAGTCAAACTGCTCTTCTCTGAATTGCTTTTCAGCCGTGTTGCATTCTAATGGTTGTTTAACGAACCAACACACACACACACACACACACACACACACACACACACACACACACACTCAACGGTCCACAAATAGATATCCGCTTTGCATCAGACACACACACTCCTTCGCATCCCCTGTGCTACACACACCCCTCAGTCAGACACACACACACACACATCCTCTGTGTAAGTGACTAGACACTACACACACACACCCCACCCTTTCCATTAGTCTCGTTTGTCAGGGCGTTTAGAGGTGTGTTCAAAGCTCCTCCACGTTGTCCCAGGGTTTGTCAGGGCGTTTAGAGGTGTGTTCAAAGCTCCTCCACGTTGTCCCAGGGTTTTTCAGGGCGTTTAGAGGTGTGTTCAAAGCTCCTCCACGTTGTCCCAGGGTTTTTCAGGGCGTTTAGAGGTGTGTTCAAAGCTCCTCCACGTTGTCCCAGGGTTTGTCAGGGCGTTTAGAGGTGTGTTCAAAGCTCCTCCACGTTGTCCCAGGGTTGTCAGGGTGTTTAGAGGTGTGTTCAACGCTCCTCCACGTTGTC
Source organism: Oncorhynchus clarkii lewisi (assembly GCF_045791955.1). Classification (NCBI taxonomy): domain Eukaryota; kingdom Metazoa; phylum Chordata; class Actinopteri; order Salmoniformes; family Salmonidae; genus Oncorhynchus; species Oncorhynchus clarkii. Next base: position 10,128,186 of record NC_092153.1, on the reverse strand, counting down.
CCAGGGTTTGTCAGGGCGTTTAGAGGTGTGTTCAAAGCTCCTCCACGTTGTCCCAGGGTTTTTCAGGGCGTTTAGAGGTGTGTTCAAAGCTCCTCCACGTTGTCCCAGGGTTGTCAGGGTGTTTAGCGGTGTGTTCAAAGCTCCTCCACGTTGTCCCAGGGTTTGTCAGGGTACGTTGACTCATTTGAAGATGTGCAGCTCCACCCCAGGCAGATAAGAGCCCTGTTAGACCTTGAGTGGTGTAAAAGGGGTTGAATAGGATGAGGGGTGACATGATGTTTAAAGTGGGTTCTCTAAGCCCTGGAGGAAACACAACAGTACAGGGTATTAATTACACCTTATTGGAGAAGGGAAGCGGTTTACACACCACACATGCTTTAGTGCGCGACACCTCTCTGGGGACTGTTCCCTGTGCTGGGGGGAGGGAGGGGGGGTCAGAGGTAGCTAGGGGATAATAGGCATCGCCCTGCATACTGCGAGACAGGTTGACACACACACACACACACACACACACACACACACACACACACACACACACACACACCACACATGCTTTAGTGCGCGACACCTCTCTGGGGACTGTTCCCTGTGCTGGGGGGAGGGAGGGGGGGTCAGAGGTAGCTAGGGGATAATAGGCATCGTCCTGCATACTGCGAGACAGACATGCACACACACACACACACACACACTAAACAATAGGAATTGTTTAGTGGTAAGCAGAACATGTGCCTATTGTTGTCATGGTACCCAGTCTGTCCATAGAGTTCTTGAGAGACGCACACAAAATAGAATGTCATTTTTTCCTCACACCATTTAGCCCCTCCTCCATTTAGCCCCTCCTCCATTTTGCCCCTCCTCCATTTACTAGGAAAGAGCTGTGGTGTTTGACCAGGTAAGTGTGAGAACGAGTGCGTGTGTGTGGTGGATTGGCCTCTCCCCTCTGGATATCCTCAGAGGAGGAGAGAGGAGGAGGAGGAAGGCCATTTGCAGCGAGCCTCCCGCCCAGCACGATAAATCATTTACCAGATGGACGAGTTAAACCTCCCCACTGGCTCTCTGAAACCGCCTCTCTTTCTCTTCACCACGTGTGTGTGCGTGCCAATGAGTGTGTGTATCGCTGTGTGTGTGCGTGCAAAGGAGTGTGTGTATCGCTGTGTGTGTGCGTGCAAATGAGTGTGTGTATCGCTGTGTGTGTGCGTGCAAAGGAGTGTGTGTATCGCTGTGTGTGTGCGTGCAAATGAGTGTGTGTATCGCTGTGTGTGTGCGTGCAAAGGAGTGTGTGCATCGCTGTGTGTTGCAGCTGCACCCAGGGTCTGTCATCTCGTATGTTTCATGTCGCTGTTGGTGCACGCAATGGAAAACAGCTGACACACACCCTCCTCTCGCTTCAGCTCATTCCCTTGTGTTTTCTCTCGCTCTCACTCTCCTGCACTCCCTCTTGCTCTCTTTGTTCTGCTCGTTCTCCCCCGCTCGCTCTCTCTCTCTCTCGCGCGCTCTTTGTCTCGCAGGCTTGCTGCCCTTTTGCAATCACTCTCCATCTCTTGCCCACCCAATCTCTCTCACTCTCTCTCTCTCTCTCTCTCTCTCTCTCTCTCTCTCTCTCTCTCTCTCTCTCTCTCTCTCTCTCTCTCTCTGTCTCTCTCTCTCTCTCTCTCTCTCACCTCTCTCTCTCTCTCACCTCTCTCTCTCTCTCATCTCTCTCTCTCTCTCTCTCTCTCCTCTCTCTCTCATCTCTCTCTCTCTCTCTCTCTCTCTCCTCTCTCTCTCTCTCTCTCTCTCTCTCTCTCTCTCACCTCTCTCTCACCTCTCTCTCCCTCTCTCTCTCTCTCTCTCTCTCTCTCTCTCTCTCTCTCTCTCTCTCTCTCTCTCTCTCTCTCTCTCTCTCTCTCACCTCTCTCTCTCTCTCTCTCTCTCTGTCACCTCTCTCTCTCACCTCTCTCTCTCTCTCACCTCTATCTCTCTCTCTCTCTCTCTCTCTCACCTCTCTCTCTCTCTCTCTCTCACCTCTCTGTTTTCCCTCTCTGTCTGTCATATTTCATATATCCCTCTTGTATCCCATAACCCCCTCCTCTAGATCAGTCTTCGTGAGAACGTCACTCTAGCATTCAGTCCCAGCCCTCTGTCTCATCACTTTCTCTAGTCCCAGCCCTCTGTCTCATCACGTTCTCTAGGCCCAGCCCTCTGTCTCATCACGTTCTCTAGGCCCAGCCCTCTGTCTCATCACGTTCTCTAGGCCCAGCCCTCTGTCTCATCACGTTCTCTAGTCCCAGCCCTCTGTCTCATCACGTTCTCTAGTCCCAGCCCTCTTTCTCATCACGTTCTCTAGTCCCAGCCCTCTGTCTCATCACGTTCTCTAGTCCCAGCCCTCTGTCTCATCACGTTCTCTAGTCCCAGCCCTCTGTCTCATCACTTTCTCTAGGCCCAGCCCTCTGTCTCATCACGTTCTCTAGGCCCAGCCCTCTGTCTCATCACGTTCTCTAGTCCCAGCCCTCTGTCTCATCACGTTCTCTAGTCCCAGCCCTCTGTCTCATCACGTTCTCTAGTCCCAGCCCTCTGTCTCATCACGTTCTCTAGTCCCAGCCCTCTGTCTCATCACATTCTCTAACGAGACCTTGGAGAAAAGTACATGCTTGTTTTGTTTTCATCCTAGAAAAAAGAGACACTTGGGAAAGAACAGACTTTTTTCTGGTGTTGGCTGTTGCACATGGCCTTGAAACAAACAATAGTCCATTCTATCTTTATCAGGTCCACCAGGTGTGTTGGTGCTGGGCTGGAACAAAAGCCTCCACTCCCAGTAGTGCCAGGGGATAAGTAGTATTTGTAGTGTAATTTAGCTGGTTGTATTTGGTCTGTGGGAGATGGTTCTGTTTGCCGGGGATTGATCTGCTAACCTCTCCCATCCCTCCCTCTGTCTAGTGGTGCTGCCGTCTGTTCCTCTGACCCCAGCGCATCGGGACCGCCTCTACCGGACTCCGTCCACCACCCCTGTCAGAAAACCACCCCTGCAGACCACCACCCCTGCCCTCACCCCCTTTCACTCCCTGGCCCCTGCACACCCCCACATCACCCTCACCCCCAGCCCTCCACGGCTGTCAGACAAGAGACAGAGGCTAAAAGAACACCGCAGGACCAGCGCTTTGGGACTGGGACCCTCTGGCCCTCACCCCGACCATGACCCTAACCCAACGGGGGACCTAGTGGCCCCCAGACTCCGTTGGCACGGCGACCAGGACAAGCCCAAGGGCAAGCGGCAGTGCAAGACTAAACACACCAGCCAGAGGGAGAGGGAGAGAGAGAGACTGGGGAATGAAGAACTGAGGGAAGAGAGGGAGAGAGAGAGACTGGGGAATGAAGAACTGAGGGAAGAGAGGGAGAGAGAGAGACTGGGGAATGAAGAACTGAGGGAAGAGAGGGAGAATAAGGTGAGTGGAACACACACACTCCTTTTCAAGCTTTTGTGCACAGACTCTTGTGGAAACATTCTCTCTGTTTTTTTTGTCATCCTCTCTCCCAGTGTGTGAGAGATCGAGTCCTCTGTGTTCCACTGTGTGTTCCCATTGGCTGAAATCCCCCCTGGGCAGAGCTCCTTAAATATGCTTCAAATCACAACCATGTTGATTATTACAATTATAGAGCTTATTGGAGCTCACTGGGAAAGCTCAGAGGGAGATGTGCTTGGGGTCACTGCGAGTGTGTGTTTGTGTGTCGCTGCTGTGACCTCCCCCTGCTCTGAGCACAATCCGCCCCAGACTGGAAGAGGAGGGATGGAAGGAGTGAGGGAGGGAGGAAGGGAAAGAGGGTGGAGGGTGAGTGTGCTCTAGAGGTCTGGACTGTGTGACGGAAGCACATTCTCCACAGAACACAGCAACCCCCAGGGAGTGGGAATGGGCCTTGGCTGGTGTCATGTCTGTGAGAGCCTTGTCTCTGGCTATGTAGATCACAATACTGAGTATACTGCAGGAGGTGTGTGTGTGTGTGTGTGTGTGTGTGTGTGTGCGTGCGTGCGTGCGTGCTGGCGTGTCCGTCCAGCCCTGAGGAATTACCCAGCGCAGCAGCTGTCAGCACGGCACCTGCAGAATCACACCACGTACACACACACACACACACACACACACACACACCCCTCCTCCCCGAGCCCCTCTGCTCCCTTTCCTCTCTTTCTCCTCCTCCTTCCGCCTGCTGCGGTATTCACACACACCCAGAGATCTCTCCAAACACACAGACACACACACACACACACACACACTGTGCAGATCTATATCATGAAAGCATCGTAACGTCTCTCATGTTACTTTTCTTTTAGAAGCGTCACACTCATTTAACGTGTCTTCAGAATGTGTCAAATCAGAATGCAGAGCCTAAATATGGAGAGGTTTTCAGATCCCATTAAAAATATAGCATTTTATCATCTCATACATGGAGGTAATATTTACATAAAACGTTGTCACACTCAGGGTAACAATCTAGATGTAGCAACCATCAACTATTGATATTAACTGGATAACCAACCATCTATTGATACTAACTGGATAACCAACCATCAACTATTGATATTAACTGGATAACCAACCAACTATTGATATTAACTGGATAACCAACCATCTATTGATACTAACTGGATAACCAACCATCAACTATTGATATTAACTGGATAACCAACCATCAACTATTGATATTAACTGGATAACCAACCATCAACTATTGATATTAACTGGATAACCAACCATCAACTATTGATATTAACTGGATAGCCAACCATCTATTGATACTAACTGGATAACCAACCATCAACTATTGATATTAACTGGATAACCAACCATCAACTATTGATATTAACTGGATAACCAACCATCAACTATTGATATTAACTGGATAACCAACCATCAACTATTGATATTAACTGGATAGCCAACCATCAATTGATACTAACTGGATAACCAACCATCAACTATTGATATTAACTGGATAACCAACCATCAACTATTGATATTAACTGGATAACCAACCATCAACTATTGATACTAACTGGATAACCAACCATCAACTATTGATATTAACTGGATAACCAACCATCAACTATTGATATTAACTGGATAGCCAACCATCTATTGATACTAACTGGATAACCAACCATCAACTATTGATATTAACTGAAAAACCAACCATCAACTATTGATATTAACTGGATAACCAACCATCAACTATTGATACAAACTGGATAACCAACCATCAACTATTGATATTAACTGGATAACCAACCATCAACTATTGATATTAACTGGATAACCAACCATCAACTATTGATATTAACTGGATAACCAACCATCAACTATTGATACTAACTGGATAACCAACCATCAACTATTGATACTAACTGGATAACCAACCATCAACTATTGATATTAACTGGATAACCAACCATCAACTATTGATATTAACTGGATAACCAACCATCAACTATTGATACTAACTGGATAACCAACCATCAACTATTGATACTAACTGGATAACCAACCATCATCTATTGATACTAACTGGATAGCCAACCATCAACTATTGATATTAACTGGATAACCAACCATCAACTATTGATATTAACTGGATAACCAACCATCAACTATTGATACTAACTGGATGGCCAACCATCAACTATTGATATTAACTGGATAACCAACCATCAACTATTGATACTAACTGGATGGCCAACCATCAACTATTGATACTAACTGGATAACCAACCATCAACTATTGATACTAACTGGATGGCCAACCATCAACTATTGATATTAACTGGATGGCCAACCATCAACTATTGATATTAACTGGATAACCAACCATCAACTATTGATATTAACTGGATAGCCAACCATCTATTGATACTAACTGGATAACCAACCATCAACTATTGATATTAACTGGATAACCAACCATAAACTATTGATATTAACTGGATAACCAACCATCAACTATTGATACTAACTGGATAACCAACCATCAACTATTGATATTAACTGGATAACCAACCATCAACTATTGATATTAACTGGATAGCCAACCATCTATTGATACTAACTGGATAACCAACCATCAACTATTGATATTAACTGGATAACCAACCATCAACTATTGATATTAACTGGATAACCAACCATCAACTATTGATACTAACTGGATAACCAACCATCAACTATTGATATTAACTGGATAACCAACCATCAACTATTGATATTAACTGGATAACCAACCATCAACTATTGATATTAACTGGATAACCAACCATCAACTATTGATACTACCTGGATAACCAACCATCAACTATTGATATTAACTGGATAACCAACCATCAACTATTGATACTAACTGGATAACCAACCATCAACTATTGATACTAACTGGATAACCAACCATCATCTATTGATACTAACTGGATAGCCAACCATCAACTATTGATATTAACTGGATAACCAACCATCAACTATTGATACTAACTGGATTGCCAACCATCAACTATTGATATTAACTGGATAACCAACCATCAACTATTGATACTAACTGGATGGCCAACCATCAACTATTGATACTAACTGGATAACCAACCATCAACTATTGATACTAACTGGATGGCCAACCATCAACTATTGATATTAACTGGATGGCCAACCATCAACTATTGATATTAACTGGATAACCAACCATCAACTATTGATATTAACTGGATAACCAACCATCAACTATTGATATTAACTGGATAACCAACCATCAACTATTGATACTAACTGGATGGCCAACCATCAACTATTGATATTAACTGGATAACCAACCATCAACTATTGATACTAACTGGATAACCAACCATCAACTATTGATATTAACTGGATAACCAACCATCAACTATTGATATTAACTGGATAACCAACCATCAACTATTGATATTAACTGGATAACCAACCATCAACTATTGATATTAACTGGATAACCAACCATCAACTATTGATACTAACTGGATAACCAACCATCAACTATTGATACTAACTGGATGGCCAACCATCAACTATTGATATTAACTGGATAGCCAACCATCTATTGATACTAACTGGATAGCCAACCATCAACTATTGATATTAACTGGATAACCAACCATCAACTATTGATACCAACTGGATAACCAACCATCAACTATTGATACTAACTGGATGGCCAACCATCAACTATTGATATTAACTGGATAGCCAACCATCTATTGATACTAACTGGATAACCAACCATCAACTATTGATATTAACTGGATAACCAACCATCAACTATTGATGCTAACTGGATGGCCAACCATCAACTATTGATATTAACTGGATAACCAACCATCAACTATTGATATTAACTGGATAACCAACCATCAACTATTGATATTAACTGGATAACCAACCATCAACTATTGATACTAACTGGATGGCCAACCATCAACTATTGATATTAACTGGATAACCAACCATCAACTATTGATATTAACTGGATAACCAACCATCAACTATTGATACTAACTGGATAACCAACCATCAACTATTGATACTAACTGGATGGCCAACCATCAACTATTGATATTAACTGGATAGCCAACCATCTATTGATACTAACTGGATAACCAACCATCAACTATTGATATTAACTGGATAACCAACCATCAACTATTGATACTACCTGGATAACCAACCATCAACTATTGATATTAACTGGATAACCAACCATCAACTATTGATACTAACTGGATAACCAACCATCAACTATTGATACTAACTGGATAACCAACCATCAACTATTGATACTAACTGGATGGCCAACCATCAACTATTGATAATAACTGGATAGCCAACCATCTATTGATACTAACTGGATAACCAACCAACTATTGATATTAACTGGATAACCAACCAACTATTGATATACTAACTGGATAACCAACCATCAGGAATGTGTATTTGTAACTGCAGTGTTGAAGATTAATTAGTAGAATTTGTAGCTGCAGTGTTGTTGAGGATATATGAGTAGAATTTGTAACTGCAGTGTTGTTGAGGATATATGAGTAGAATTTGTAACTGCAGTGTTGTTGAGGATATATGAGTAGAATTTGTAACTGCAGTGTTGTTGAGGATATATGAGTAGAATATGTAACTGCCTAACTTATAACAGTGTTACAAAGGTAGCGTATGAGAAAATCAGCTTTTTGTTAGGAGTTTTACATTTTGGAGTAACAATTGGGTGCGCGTGTATCCTGGGGCATTTCTGGCGGTGGGCAGTCAAGTCACGTTCTCGCTCCCCCCCATCTCTCTGTGACAAGCCAGTGCTCATGGTTATAAATGACTTTGCGAGGCCAGGGCCCCTGGAGAAGCGCTGACATTTATTAGCCCCGCCACCGCGCAGCCACCACGTGTGTGTGTGTAGGGCCCACAGTGCACACACACACACACACACACACACACACACAACCTGTGGTCGGGAATAATTAGCACTTCACCCTAGACTAGACCAGCGACCCTAATCTCCATAGAGGGAGAGGAAGGAGTAGGGAAAAAGGAGGGAGAGAGAAGAAAGGAAGTGGAGGACGGCATAAAGAATAACCTCCGCAGAGAGGGTGAGGACGGAGGGGGGGTGGAAGAGAGCATCTCAGACTGTAAAAATAGAGGGAAGGGGAGTCTGAAAGACGGACAGCGCTCTGATAACCTCAGTATCGTGTTCCTCTTTCAGACTCTCTCTCCTCCTCTCTTCTGTTGTTCCCTCACCACAGCCATGTGTAAGTATGGGACGAGCCTGTAGGGCAGCGTCTTGTCGAGCCACACACACACACCCACAGGAGAGAGGATAGCGTTATCTCCGTATGTGTGTGTGGAAGCTTTCTGTGGAAGATCTGACTCTTACGTTCTCCCTCTCTCTCCCTCCCCCCATCACACACAGCAGGTCAAGGAAAAGCGATGCAGCGAGAAGCGGAGGAGGTCTTCATCCCTGTCGGATTACTCCCACTCCTCCCCCGCCCCCCTTCTCACCCCGCCCCCCCAGCTCAGCCCTCTACCCAGCCCTACAGAGACCCAGGACCGCACGCCAACCCCCTCCAACCCCCCGGTGCACACCTCTACCCCTACCAGCCGACCCATGCCTCCCGAGGCCCGCAGGCTCATCGTCAACAAGAACGCAGGAGAGACCCTGCTCCAGAGGGCTTCCCGCCTAGGATACGAGGTAAGATGATTTGATAACATACAGTGCCTTGCGAAAGTATTCGGCCCCCTTGAACTTTGCAACCTTTTGCCACATTTCAGGCTTCAAACATAAAGATATAAAACTGTATTTTTTTGTGAAGAATCAACAACAAGTGGGACACAATCATGAAGTGGAACGACATTTATTGGATATTTCAAACTTTTTTAACAAATCAAAAACTGAAAAATTGGGCGTGCAAAATGATTCAGCCCCCTTAAGTTAATACTTTGTAGCGCCACCTTTTGCTGCGATTACAGCTGTAAGTCGCTTGGGGTATGTCTCTATCAGTTTTGCACATCGAGAGACTGACATTTTTTCCCATTCCTCCTTGCAAAACAGCTCGAGCTCAGTGAGGTTGGATGGAGAGCATTTGTGAACAGCAGTTTTCAGTTCTTTCCACAGATTCTCGATTGGATTCAGGTCTGGACTTTGACTTGGCCATTCTAACACCTGGATATGTTTATTTTTGAACCATTCCATTGTAGATTTTGCTTTATGTTTTGGATCATTGTCTTGTTGGAAGACAAATCTCCGTCCCAGTCTCAGGTCTTTTGCAGACTCCATCAGGTTTTTTTTCCAGAATGGTCCTGTATTTGGCTCCATCCATCTTCCCATCAATTTTAACCATCTTCCCTGTCCCTGCTGAAGAAAAGCAGGCCCAAACCATGATGCTGCCACCACCATGTTTGACAGTGGGGATGGTGTGTTCAGGGTGATGAGCTGTGTTGCTTTTACGCCAAACATAACGTTTTGCATTGTTGCCAAAAAGTTCAATTTTGGTTTCATCTGACCAGAGCACCTTCTTCCACATGTTTGGTGTGTCTCCCAGGTGGCTTGTGGCAAACTTTAAACGACACTTTTTATGGATATCTTTAAGAAATGGCTTTCTTCTTGCCACTCTTCCATAAAGGCCAGATTTGTGCAATATACAACTGATTGTTGTCCTATGGACAGAGTCTCCCACCTCAGCTGTAGATCTCTGCAGTTCATCCAGAGTGATCATGGGCCTCTTGGCTGCATCTCTGATCAGTCTTCTCCTTGTATGAGCTGAAAGTTTAGAGGGACGGCCAGGTCTTGGTAGATTTGCAGTGGTCTGATACTCCTTCCATTTCAATATTATCGCTTGCACAGTGCTCCTTGGGATGTTTAAAGATTGGGAAATCTTTTTGTATCCAAATCCGGCTTTAAACTTCTTCACAACAGTATCTCGGACCTGCTTGGTGTGTTCCTTGTTCTTCATGATGCTCTCTGCGCTTTTAACAGACCTCTGAGACTATCACAGTGCAGGTGCATTTATACGGAGACTTGATTACACACAGGTGGATTGTATTTATCATCATTAGTCATTTAGGTCAACATTGGATCATTCAGAGATCCTCACTGAACTTCTGGAGAGAGTTTGCTGCACTGAAAGTAAAGGGGCTGAATAATTTTGCACGCCCAATTTTTCAGTTTTTGATTTGTTAAAAAAGTTTGAAATATCCAATAAATGTCGTTCCACTTCATGATTGTGTCCCACTTGTTGTTGATTCTTCACAAAAAAATACAGTTTTATATATTTATGTTTGAAGCCTGAAATGTGGCAAAAGGTCGCAAAGTTCAAGGGGGGCGAATACTTTCGCAAGGCACTGTATGTGGAAGGGCTGTACGGGGTGCTAGTGTGTTGGTTTGAAGGGCTGTACGGGGTGCTAGTGTGTTTGTTTGAAGGGCTGTACGGGGTGCTAGTGTGTTGGTTTGAATGGCTGTACGAGGTGCTAGTGTGTTGGTTTGAATGGCTGTACGGGGTGCTAGTGTGTTGGTTTGTTCTTCCGTCTCTCTCTCCCTGGGTTGTTGTTGTTCATTCTCTCCATCTCGTTCAGTTTACGTCTGCTAGTTCTCTCTCCCTTCACTTGTCTAAGAGACGAGAGGCCATGTGAGAGCCCTCAACCAGGCACAGAGCTCAGAGCTGTCGCCTAGCTAGCTTACACACTGCTTTCCCTCTCTTTCTCTCTCACACACACACTGCTCTCCCACATACACTCACCCTGCTCTCTCTCACACACACTTGCTGGAGTATGGCTCTGCTCTTTTCTCTCTCCATATCTCCAGTAGCTCTTAACCCTTTCCTACCACATCCAACCCAGTTTCCCAAAACTATATTTTTAAAAAGTGCCCCTAAAAAAACACAATTTGGATAAAAATTCCTCTTCTCACTTTCCTGGTCTAAACCCTGGGAATATTAGGAATATTGGGATTAAGGCCGTCCATGACTAATTTGTCCCCCCAGATTAATGAGCCTGTGGATTAGTTCCAGCAGGGCTGCCTGAAAGGACTGGCACCGCTCGCAGGAAACCAACCATTAATGCTGTTTGGAACACATGACTCGTCCTCTCGCTCCCTTCCTCCTCCCTTCATCCCCGTCTTCTTACTCTCCAATGCAAAACATGGTCGTTTTAAAGGAGACTGCAGTAGAAAGACAACCTTTTGAGACGCGGGGAGATGAGCTGGGGGTAGAGAGTAGAGCTAGAACGAGTAATCGGAATGGCCGATTAATTAGGGCAGATTTCATAACAATCGGAAATCGGTATTTTTAAGGCGCCAATTTTTTATTTTTTATTTATTTTATTTTTTATAAATCTTTATTTAAATAGGCAAGTCAGTTAAGAACACATTCTTATTTTCAATGACAGCCTAGGAACGGTGGGTTAACTGCCTCGTTCAGGGGCAGAACGACAGATTTTCACCTTGTCAGCTTGGGGGATCCAATCTTGCAACCTTACAGTTAACTAGTCCAACGCAATAACGACCTGCCTCTCTCTCGTTGCACTCCACAAGGAGACTAACTGCCTGTTATGTGAATGCAGTAAGCCAAGGTAAGTTGCTAGCTAGCATTAAACTTATCTTATAAAAAAAACAATCAATCATAATCACAAGTTAACTACACATGGTTGATGATATTACTAGATATTATCTAGCGTGTCCTGCGTTGCATATAATGTGACTAAGCATACAAGTATCAAAGTATTTGACTGAGCGGTGATAGGCAGAAGCAGGTGTGTAAACATTCATTCAAGCAGCACTTTTGTGCGTTTTGCCAGCAGCTCTTCGTTGTGCGTCAAGCATTGTGCTGTTTATGACTTCAAGCCTATCAACTCCCGAGATGAGGCTGGTGTAACCGAAGTGAAATGGCTAGCTAGTTAGCGCGCGCTAATAGCATTTCAAACGTCACTCGCTCTGAGCCTTCTAATAGTTGTTTCCCTTGCTCATGGGTAACGCTGCTTCGAGGGTGGCTGTTGTCATTGTGTTCCTGGTTCGAGCCCAGGGAGGAGCGAGGAGAGGGACGGAAGCTATACTGTTACACTGGCAATACTAAAGTGCCTATAAGAACATCCAATAGTCAAAGGTGGGAATATTGAAGACTCATGTTAAAAGGAACCACCAGCTTTCATATGTTCTCATGTTCTGAGCAAGGAACTGAAACGTTAGCTTTTCTTACATGGCACATATTGCACTTTTACTTTCTTCTCCAACACTTTGTTTTTGCATTATTTAAACCAAATTGAACATGTTTCATTATTTACTTGAGGCTAAATTGATTTTATTGATGTATTATATTAATTTAAAATAAGTGTTCATTCAGTATTGTTGTAATTGTCATTATTACAAATAAATAAATAAAAAATCGGCCGATTAATCGGTATCGGATTTTTTGGTCCTCCAATAATCGTTATCGGTATCGGCGTTGAAAAATCATAATCGGTCGACCTCTAGTAGAGAGAGTCTCAAACTGAATGTGGTGTTTACCTGAGGTGGACAGCAGGACAGATAGAGTTGGTGTTCTATGAAATGGGTAGTGTGTTCTATGAAATGGGAAGATGAAACAGTTTGGAGGTGGGAGAAAGGGTTTCCCTCTAGATCAAAGGTAGGGTTGGTTTTAGTAGACCAGCGTCTGTGGCCAGGGTTTTGATTGTGTGTGTGTGTGTGTGCTCTCCGTAGTGTGTGTACTGGAGGCAGTGAGGCATGCGCTCCAGACGGAGCTCTTTGATTTTTACGAGAGGAGAGGAGGAGGAGGAGGAGGGCAGATTTAATCCTGTAGCGTCCACTCTCCTCCTCCCTTCCCTTGTTCTTCTTCTCCTCCGCTAGCCCTGTCCGCCCCTGAGCCCTCTCTCCCTCCCTCGGTCCCCACTCGGCGCCGCTAGACATGGCTGCTGTGTTTGAGCGTAAACTCAACGGCATCTTGTTTTTCTAGCCTTCAGGGTTTTTTTCCTTCTCTCCCTCTGTCTCCCCCTCCCTCGCTTCCTCTCTCTCTCTCCCTCCTTCACTTCCTCCCTCCCTCTCTCCCTGGCTCCATCCCTCCTTCAGCGGGCCCCCGACAGGAAGCTTTTCTAACTGCCTGCGTGTGATAAGCCACAAGCAGCTCCCTGGGGCCGCCCTCTCTCTCTCTCTCTCTCTCTCTCTCTCTCTCTCTCACGCACACAGCGCAGCACGGAACAGCAGACAGTGAGCACTGTAGAGAATGCAAGAGCAAGAGAGAGAGGAAGACAGTGAAATACGACAGGGCCTTTCAACGCGCCGCTCCCTCCCTTCCTCTCCTCCTCCCCCCCCACTCCACACGCTGGGCTTGCCGCCTGCCTGCTTTCGTTTCACAGCCCCTCCAAAACAAGTTCCAGTCAGTGTGCAAAACTGGGAGGCTCCGTTGGATCGATCTCTCCCGCAATCTTCACACTTGTATCACTTAGCCTTAGGACTGCCTTTAATTACACTCACTCACAGCACACACACGCACTCACTCACAGCACACTCACAGCACATTCACCACACTCACAGCACACACACGCACTCACTCACAGCACACTCACCACACTCACAGCACACTCACCACACTCACAGCACACACACGCACTCACTCACAGCACACTCACCACACTCACAGCACACTCACACCACACACATGCAAATTCACACTCGGATTGTGGCATATCACTCCGGCAGCAGTGCAGAATCTCAATTCCGTGCGTGTGTGTGTGGGTGTGGGTGTGGGTGTGGGTGATGTATATATCTACAGTGAGTCTTGTATATTTGTGTGTGGTTTTGGAGTGCAGTGTTTGTGAGTGGAATGAGGATCTGTGGTGAGGCATGGCGTTGGTTTGTGCTTCTTACTGTGGTTCCAAGAGACTGTTGTTTTTATCTGCTTGAATGGTTGACTTTGGTCATGCAGCCATTTCCATAGTCTCTCTGATCACAGCATCTATTCATTATTATAACAGGGAGAGAGCAGCTATCAGTTCACCACTAATAGTAGATTTTATTCAGCTGTTTGACTTTGTCTAATTTATTCAGATGAATTGGGTGTATTTGTTAAATAGGGAATATGTAGATCATTTGTGACTTTGGCATGTAGGTGAGGTCAATGTTCATGGATGGAAGGAGGTGAGGGAAGGAGGTGAGGGAAGGATAGAAAGTGCATAGTACTGGTCCTCCTGTCTTTGTGTTGTCACTCGCTTGTCACCGACCAGCTAGCAGCGCCATACAAACACACACTCAACACAGTGCGTCTCCACTCAACACACACACACTCAACACAGTGCGTCTCCACTCAACACACACACACTCAACACAGTGCGTCTCCACTCAACACACACACACACACAACACAGTGCGTCTCCACTCAACACACACACACACACACTCAACACAGTGCGTCTCCACTCAACACACACACACTCAACACAGTGCGTCTCCACTCAACACACACACACTCAACACAGTGCGTCTCCACTCAACACACACACACTCAACACAGTGCGTCTCCACTCAACACACACACACTCAACACAGTGCGTCTCCACTCAACACACACACACTCAACACAGTGCGTCTCCACTCAACACACACACACTCAACACAGTGCGTCTCCACTCAACACACACACAGCCCTGCCGGCTGTCGCTCTTACATTTGACATTTTAGTCATTTAGCAAACGCTTATCCAGAGTGACTTACATACATTTAATATAATATTTAGTATTTTAATTTTACTGGTCGTTCGTGGGAATGGAAGCCACAATGCTCTACCAACTGAGCTACACGGGGACCAGCCAAAAGCCCTTTGACATGCACACACACACTCACTTCCTGCATATTTCAGAATCCTTTAGTCTTTGCGATGCGTGTCACGACACATAAGTGGTCTCTCTCTTTCTTTTTCTTTCTCTCTCTCTCTTTTTCTTTCTCTCTCTCTCTCTCTCTCTTTCTCTCTCCCCCCTCTCTCTCTCTCTCTCTCTCTCTCTCTCGCTCTCTATCTCTCTCTTTCTTTCTTTCTCTCGCTCTCTCTCTCTTCACAATCCTGCTGTGCCGAGGCTGGGTTGTGGGATATGTTAATGAGGCTGGGTTGAAAATGAGTCAAGGCTTTGTCCTGTACCTGCCAGAACTAATAACACACACCGGGATGGGCACACCTAATTGTACTCATTTGCATGCTTACGTGTCCAAAGTAACTGATTGTCCTCACACATGCTATCCATAAAAAACACTGGAGGTTTTACTTCCTCAAGAGTTCACACGAATGACCTTTAAAAACCCACGTGCAGCACATTCAATACAGACACTCATAAAGGCTAACAAACACCTATAGCTCTGCCCTCTAAAAATGCATGCTCACGCCATCTCTTTCACCCGCTCGCTCGCTCTCACTCACACACACACAGGCCCTTATGTGAGAGTGCTGTAGGGTGTTATCGCAGCTCGTATCTTCCTCTCTTGTCTGTCTGCCAGACCTCAGAGACAGAGCCATTCAGACACATCCCCAGTTCGGTGCGCGCGCACACACACACACACACACACACACACACACACACACACAAAACACACACACACACACACACACACACACAAAACACACACACACACACACATCCTCTCCATATCCCCAGGCCCCCCACTGCTCTCTCGACCCCCCCCCCCCCCTCCCCCCCTCCTCTCTCGCCACACTCCCCCTTCAACGCTGTACTCCCACTCACTGGCTGGATGAGTACATGAAAAAAGCCAGAGAAACGAGAGGGAGAAAAGAGAGATCACGCCCGCTCAATTAAAAGCTCCACTTAGTGTGCCCCGGCCTTTTCACGCTCCCCTCTCCCCCTCTTTTTCCTCCTCTTCTCCCTGCTCCTCTGTTCTTTTCTCTCCATCGTAATACACTGTGTGGTCTCCTAGTCTTTGTCTGCTGGTGAATGCAGGGTAAAATTAGAACCAGCATCAGAGAGAGCTCTAAACCACGCTGTTGTTTTTCACTTCCTGATTATCTAAACGGCGCCGGCCTAGATTACGCTTAGGACACAGTGAAAAATGGAGAGTATGCCTGTGTAGCGTGTGTGTATGTCCGAGTGTGCGTGTGTGTCACAGTCTGTCAAGTGTTAGTAGATGAGAAACAACACTTCTTTGTCAGACTTGTCTATCATTACTGTATGTGAGGGAGTTAGGTAGGTAGTGTGTGGTGTGGTTATGTTCTCTAGGTGATAGAGTAGTTATAGGGTTAACAGTCTGCGTGGGGGTGGGGGGTGAGCTGGAAGGCCATCCGCCCTGAGGAGGAAGAGATGAAAGAGGAACTATGAAGGGAGGGCGGGAGGTGGGTGTTTTACTGCGGCGGGAAAGAAATCAACAACCCTGTGCTCTCCACTGTGCTCCTCTCCTCTGGCGGCCATTAAAGCTGTGCTTTATCATGTGTTTAATACCCCGCTTAGCTCCACCGACCGACCAGCCGGCTGGAAAACAGACAGACCTCCACAGCTCACTACAGCCCGCTGTGCTTTTAATATGTGGAACTGTACCATGTACACGTTCATAGCAGAATTGGGCCTAGTAGCTACCACACCACAGTAGTAGACTAGTAGCTACCACACCACAGTAGTAGACTAGTAACTACCACACCACAGTAGTAGACTAGTAGCTACCACACCACAGCAGTAGACTAGTAGCTACCACACCACAGTAGTAGACTAGTAGCTACCACACCACAGTAGTAGACTAGTAGCTACCACACCACAGTAGTAGACTAGTAGCTACCACACCACGGTAGTAGACTAGTAGCTACCACACCACAGTAGTAGACTGGTAGCTATCACACCACAGTAGTAGACTAGTAGCTACCACACCACAGTAGTAGACTGGTAGCTATCACACCACAGTAGTAGACTAGTAGCTACTACACCACAGTAGTAGACTAGTAGCTACCACACCACAGTAGTAGACTAGTAACTACCACACCACAGTAGTAGACTAGTAGCTACCACATCACAGTAGTAGACTAGTAGCTACCACACCACAGTAGTAGACTAGTAGCTACCACACCACAGTAGTAGACTAGTAGCTACCACACCACCGTAGTAGACTAGTAGCTACCACACCACAGTAGTAGACTAGTAGCTACCACACCACAGTAGTAGACTAGTAGCTACCACACCACATCAGTAGACTAGTAGCTACCACACCACAGTAGTAGACTAGTAACTACCACACCACAGTAGTAGACTAGTAGCTACCACACCGCAGTAGGAGACTAGTAGCTACCACAGCACAGTAGTAAACTAGTAGCTACCACACCACAGTAGTAGACTAGTAACTACGACACCACAGTAGTAGACTAGTAGCTACCACACCACAGTAGTAGACTAGTAGCTACCACACCACAGTAGTAGACTAATAGCTACCACACCACAGTAGTAGACTAGTAGCTACCACACCACATCAGTAGACTAGTAGCTACCACACCACAGTAGTAGACTAGTAACTACCACACCACAGTAGTAGACTAGTAGCTACCACACCACAGTAGTAGACTAGTAGCTACCACACCACAGTAGTAGACTAGTAGCTACCACACCACAGCAGTAGACTAGTAGCTACCACACCTCAGTAGTAGACTAGTAGCTACCACAGAAGTAGACTAGTAGCTACCACACCACAGTAGTAGACTAGTAGCTACCACATCACAGTAGTAGACTAGTAGCTACCACACCACAGCAGTAGACTAGTAGCTACCACACCACAGTAGTAGACTAGTAGCTACCACAGAAGTAGACTAGTAGCTACCACACCACAGTAGTAGACTAGTAGCTACCACACCACAGTAGTAGACTAGTAGCTACCACATCACAGTAGTAGACTAGTAGCTACCACACCACAGTAGTAGACTAGTAGCTACCACACCACAGTAGTAGACTAGTAGCTACCACACCACAGTAGTAGACTAGTAGCTACCACACCACAGCAGTAGACTAGTAGCTACCACACCACAGTAGTAGACTAGGAGCTACCACACCACAGCAGTAGACTAGTAGCTACCACAGCAGTAGACTAGTAGCTACCACTGCAGTAGACTAGTAGCTACCACAGCAGTAGACTAGTAGCTACCACACCACAGCAGTAGACTAGTAGCTACCACAGCAGTAGACTAGTAGCTACCACAGCAGTAGACTAGTAGCTACCACAGCAGTAGACTAGTAGCTACCACACCACAGCAGTAGACTAGTAGCTACCACACCACAGCAGTAGACTAGTAGCTACCACAGCAGTAGACTAGTAGCTACCACAGCAGTAGACTAGTAGCTACCACACCACAGCAGTAGACTAGTAGCTACCACAGCAGTAGACTAGTAGCTACCACATCACAGTAGTAGACTAGTAGCTACCACACCACAGTAGTAGACTAGTAGCTACCACACCACAGTAGTAGACTAGTAGCTACCACACCACAGTAGTAGACTAGTAGCTACCACACCACAGCAGTAGACTAGTAGCTACCACACCACAGTAGTAGACTAGGAGCTACCACACCACAGCAGTAGACTAGTAGCTACCACTGCAGTAGACTAGTAGCTACCACAGCAGTAGACTAGTACCTACCACACCACAGCAGTAGACTAGTACCTACCACACCACAGCAGTAGACTAGTAGCTACCACAGCAGTAGACTAGTAGCTACCACACCACAGCAGTAGACTAGTAGCTACCACAGCAGTAGACTAGTAGCTACCACAGCAGTAGAATAGTAGCTACCACACCACAGCAGTAGACTAGTAGCTACCACACCACAGCAGTAGACTAGTAGCTACCACAGCAGTAGACTAGTAGCTACCACAACAGTAGACTAGTAGCTACCACAGCAGTAGACTAGTAGCTACCACAGCAGTAGACTAGTAGCTACCACACCACAGCAGTAGACTAGTAGCTACCACACCACAGCAGTAGACTAGTAGCTACCACAGCAGTAGACTAGTAGCTACCACACCACAGCAGTAGACTAGTAGCTACCACTGCAGTAGACTAGTAGCTACCACAGCAGTAGACTAGTACCTACCACACCACAGCAGTAGACTAGTAGCTACCACAGCAGTAGACTAGTAGCTACCACAGCAGTAGACTAGTAGCTACCACAGCAGTAGACTAGTAGCTACCACAGCAGTAGACTAGTAGCTACCACAGCAGTAGACTAGTAGCTACCACACCACAGCAGTAGACTAGTAGCTGCCACAGTAGTAGACTAGTAGTTGCCACATCACAGTAGTAGACTTCTGGTTAACACATCACAGTAGTACACTGGTAGTTACCACATCACAGTAGTACACTGGTAGTTACCACATCATAGTAGTAGACTGGTAGCTACCACATCACAGTAGTAGACTGGTAGCTACCACATCACAGTAGTAGACTGGTAGCTACCACATCACAGTAGTAGACTTCTGGTTAACACACCACAGTAGTAGACTAGTAGCTACCACATCACAGTAGTAGACTAGTAACTACCACACCACAGTAGTAGACTAGTAGCTACCACACCACAGTAGTAGACTAGTAGCTACCACACCACGGTAGTAGACTAGTAACTACCACACCACGGTAGTAGACTAGTAACTACCACACCACAGTAGTAGACTAGTAGCTACCACACCACGGTAGTAGACTAGTAACTACCACACCACAGTAGTAGACTAGTAACTACCACATCACAGTAATAGACTAGTAACTACCACACCACGGTAGTAGACTGGTGGCGGCAGCGCCACGGTAGTAGACTAGTAACTACCACACCACAGTAGTAGACTAGTAGCTACCACACCACGGTAGTAGACTAGTAACTACAACACCACAGTAGTAGACTAGTAGCTACCACACCACGGTAGTAGACTAGTAGCTACCACACCACAGTAGTAGACTAGTAGCTACCACACCACAGTAGTAGACTAGTAGCTACCACACCACATCAGTAGACTAGTAGCTACCACACCACAGTAGTAGACTAGTAACTACCACACCACAGTAGTAGACTAGTAGCTACCACACCGCAGTAGGAGACTAGTAGCTACCACACCACAGTAGTAGACTAGTAGCTACCACACCACAGTAGTAGACTAGTAGCTACCACAGCAGTAGACTAGTAGCTACCACACCACAGTAGTAGACTAGTAGCTACCACACCACAGTAGTAGACTAGTAGCTACCACACCACAGTAGTAGACTAGTAGCTACCACACCACATCAGTAGACTAGTAGCTACCACACCACAGTAGTAGACTGGTAACTACCACACCACAGTAGTAGACTAGTAGCTACCACACCACAGTAGTAGACTAGTAGCTACCACACCACAGTAGTAGACTAGTAGCTACCACACCACAGCAGTAGACTAGTAGCTACCACACCTCAGTAGTAGACTAGTAGCTACCACAGAAGTAGACTAGTAGCTACCACACCACAGTAGTAGACTAGTAGCTACCACATCACAGTAGTAGACTAGTAGCTACCACACCACAGCAGTAGACTAGTAGCTACCACACCACAGTAGTAGACTAGTAGCTACCACAGAAGTAGACTAGTAGCTACCATACCACAGTAGTAGACTAGTAGCTACCACACCACAGTAGTAGACTAGTAGCTACCACATCACAGTAGTAGACTAGTAGCTACCACACCACAGTAGTAGACTAGTAGCTACCACACCACAGTAGTAGACTAGTAGCTACCACACCACAGTAGTAGACTAGTAGCTACCACACCACAGCAGTAGACTAGTAACTACCACTGCAGTAGACTAGTAGCTACCACAGCAGTAGACTAGTACCTACCACACCACAGCAGTAGACTAGTAGCTACCACAGCAGTAGACTAGTAGCTACCACACCACAGCAGTAGACTAGTAGCTACCACAGCAGTAGACTAGTAGCTACCACAGCAGTAGACTAGTAGCTACCACAGCAGTAGACTAGTAGCTACCACAGCAGTAGACTAGTAGCTACCACACCACAGCAGTAGACTAGTAGCTACCACACCACAGCAGTAGACTAGTAGCTACCACACCACAGCAGTAGACTAGTAGCTACCACAGCAGTAGACTAGTAGCTACCACACCACAGCAGTAGACTAGTAGCTACCACTGCAGTAGACTAGTAGCTACCACAGCAGTAGACTAGTACCTACCACACCACAGCAGTAGACTAGTAGCTACCACAGCAGTAGACTAGTAGCTACCACAGCAGTAGACTAGTAGCTACCACACCACAGCAGTAGACTAGTAGCTACCACACCACAGCAGTAGACTAGTAGCTACCACAGCAGTAGACTAGTAGCTACCACACCACAGCAGTAGACTAGTAGCTACCACACCACAGCAGTAGACTAGTAGCTACCACACCACAGCAGTAGACTAGTAGCTGCCACAGTAGTAGACTAGTAGTTGCCACATCACAGTAGTAGACTTCTGGTTAACACATCACAGTAGTACACTGGTAGTTACCACATCACAGTAGTACACTGGTAGTTACCACATCATAGTAGTAGACTGGTAGCTACCACATCACAGTAGTAGACTGGTAGCTACCACATCACAGTAGTAGACTGGTAGCTACCACATCACAGTAGTAGACTAGTAACTACCACACCACAGTAGTAGACTAGTAGCTACCACACCACAGTAGTAAACTAGTAGCTACCACACCACAGTAGTAGACTAGTAGCTACCACACCACAGTAGTAGACTAGTAGCTACCACACCACAGTAGTAGACTAGTAGCTACCACACCACGGTAGTAGACTAGTAACTACCACACCACGGTAGTAGACTAGTAACTACCACACCACAGTAGTAGACTAGTAGCTACCACACCACGGTAGTAGACTAGTAACTACCACACCACAGTAGTAGACTAGTAACTACCACATCACAGTAGTAGACTAGTAACTACCACACCACGGTAGTAGACTGGTGGCGGCAGCGCCACGGTAGTAGACTAGTAACTACCACACCACAGTAGTAGACTAGTAGCTACCACACCACGGTAGTAGACTAGTAACTACAACACCACAGTAGTAGACTAGTAACTACCACACCACGGTAGTAGACTAGTAGCTACCACATCACAGTAGTAGACTAGTAGCTACCACACCACGGTAGTAGACTAGTAGCTACCACACCACGGTAGTAGACTAGTAGCTACCACACCACGGTAGTAGACTAGTAGCTACCACACCACGGTAGTAGACTAGTAACTACCACACCACGGTAGTAGACTGGTGGCGGCAGCGCCACGGTAGTTGACTGGTGGCGGCTGCGCCACGGTAGTAGACTAGTAGCTACCACACCACGGTAGTAGACTGGTGGCGGCAGCGCCACGGTAATAGACTAGTAGCTACCACACCACGGTAGTAGACTGGTGGCGGCAGCCCCACGGTAGTAGACTGGTGACGGCAGCGCCACGGTAGTAGACTGGTGACGGCAGCGCCACGGTAGTAGACTGGTGGCGGCAGCCCCTCGGTAGTAGACTGGTGACGGCAGCGCCACGGTAGTAGACTGGTGGCGGCAGCCCCTCAGTATTAGACTGGTGGCGGCAGCGCCACGGTAGTAGACTGGTGGCGGCAGCCCCTCGGTAGTAGACTGGTGGCGGCAGCCCCTCGGTAGTAGACTGGTGGCGTCAGCCCCTCGGTAGTAGACTGGTGGCGGCAGCCCCTCGGTAGTAGACTGGTGGCGGCAGCCCCACGGTAGTAGACTGGTGGCGGCAGCCCCTCGGTAGTAGACTGGTGGCGGCAGCCCCTCGGTAGTAGACTGGTGGCGGCAGCCCCTCGGTAGTAGACTGGTGGCGGCAGCCCCTCGGTAGTAGACTGGTGGCGGCAGCCCCTCGGTATTAGACTGGTGGCGGCAGCGCCACGGTAGTAGACTGGTGGCGGCAGCCCCTCGGTAGTAGACTGGTGGCGGCAGCGCCACGGTAGTAGACTGGTGGCGGCAGCGCCACGGTAGTAGACTGGTGGCGGCAGCCCCACGGTAGTAGACTGGTGGCGGCAGCCCCTCGGTAGTAGACTGGTGGCGGCAGCCCCTCGGTATTAGACTGGTGGCGGCAGCGCCACAGTAGTAGACTGGTGGCGGCAGCCCCTCGGTAGTAGACTGGTGGCGGCAGCGCCACGGTAGTAGACTGGTGGCGGCAGCGCCACGGTAGTAGACTGGTGGCGGCAGCGCCACGGTAGTAGACTGGTGGCGGCAGCCCCACGGTAGTAGACTGGTGGCGGCAGCGCCACGGTAGTAGACTGGTGGCGGCAGCGCCACGGTAGTAGACTGGTGGCGGCAGCCCCACGGTAGTAGACTGGTGGCGGCAGCGCCACGGTAGTAGACTGGTGGCGGCAGCGCCACGGTATGAGGCGGAGGACACCGTTTGCTTTCAGCGCTGAAGTGTTGGAGTTGAAGTAGTGTGTTTGAGTGGAGAGGGACTGTAGGGTCTATGTTTGAGCACAGTTGGTGAGCTGTTTTTTGGAGAAGAGTCAATTTAAGAAGAGTGGGGGCTGCTGGTTGTTTGAACACTG
Source organism: Oncorhynchus clarkii lewisi (assembly GCF_045791955.1). NCBI lineage: Eukaryota > Metazoa > Chordata > Actinopteri > Salmoniformes > Salmonidae > Oncorhynchus > Oncorhynchus clarkii. The sequence continues at coordinate 10,104,123 of NC_092153.1, read as the reverse complement.
TGTACTGTGTTATGGTCTATTTTGTTGTCCACCAGGCATGCCAACCGCAATGCCAGCTCTCGCTGTTTAGCGCATAAGTTGCCACAGCACTGGCAGTAGCAGGAGTTGGACTAATTTGTTGCCACGGCAGCCACACGACCACGCTGTATCTAAAGATACATACACTCTCTCTGTGTATGTGTGTGTGTGCGCTCAGCTCCCAGCACCGCGGTGGGGAGCTGTGAATGAATTCTATGAATACGGGTCGGGAGGGAGGGCACGTCAAAGCTGCACTACGCTAGCTGAATGCTAATGTCTGTTTCTGCTCTCTGTGGAGCGCTGCTGCTTGTCTCTATCTTTCTCACTCTCTTTCTCTGGACCTCTTTCTCTTTCCACGCTTCGCTACCCTGGTTCCTTCTGTTTGTCTGGGGTTGTGTGTGTGGTTTGATGCTAGCCACAATGGGCTGACCGGAAGGGTGTGTGTGGTTTGATGCTAGCCACAATGGGCTGACCGGAAGGGTGTGTGTGGTTTGATGCTAGCCACAATGGGCTGACCGTAAGGGTGTGTGTGGTTTGATGCTAGCCACAATGGGCTGACCGGAAGGGTGTGTGTGGTTTGATGCTAGCCACACTGGGCTTACTGGAAGGGTGTGTGTGGTTTGATGCTAGCCACAATGGGCTGACCGGAAGGGTGTGTGTGGTTTGATGCTAGCCACACTGGGCTGACTGGAAGGGTGTGTGTGGTTTGATGCTAGCCACAATGGGCTGACCGGAAGGGTGTGTGTGGTTTGATGCTAGCCACACTGGGCTGACTGGAAGGTTGTGTGTGGTTTGATGCTAGCCACAATGGGCTGACTGGAGGGTTGTGTGTGGTTTGATGCTAGCCACAATGGGCTGACCGTAAGGGTGTGTGTGGTTTGATGCTAGCCACACTGGGCTGACTGGAAGGTTGTGTGTGGTTTGATGCTAGTCACAATGGGCTGACTGGAGGGTTGTGTGTGGTTTGATGCTAGCCACAATGGGCTGACCGGAAGGGTGTGTGTGGTTTGATGCTAGCCACAATGGGCTGACCGTAAGGGTGTGTGTGGTTTGATGCTAGCCACACTGGGCTGACTGGAAGGGTGTGTGTGGTTTGATGCTAGCCACAATGGGCTGACTGGAAGGGTGTGTGTGGTTTGTTAACGACGCCAACTGCGCTGCGCAGCGCTGTCTGACACAGGTAAATGAGCACATAGACAGATGAGAGACTGCTGTCGACTTGATGCTTATTGGCTTTATTCTGCTGTTCTCATTCTGACTGGATTCTATCATTAACAATATACTACAGGACTACATATTTCTCATTCTGACTGGATTCTATCATTAACAATATACTACAGGACTACATATTTCTCATTCTGACTGGATTCTATCATTAACAATATACTACAGGACTACATATTTCTCATTCTGACTGGATTCTATCATTAACAATATACTACAGGACTACATATTTCTCATTCTGACTGGATTCTATCATTAACAATATACTACAGGACTACATATTTCCGTTATCGAGAACCTTTTAGGTATATACATTCATATGCCTTGCTATGTTGTTGTTTTAGGTCTCTCTTCATGTAGTGGTGTCTCGTCGTGATGTGTGTTTTGTCCTATATTTACATTTTTAATCCCAGTCCCCCGTCCCCGCAGGAGGCGTTTTGCCTCTTGGTAGGCCGTCATTGTAAATAAGTATTTGTTCTTAGCTGACTTGCCTAGTTTTAATGAAGGTTATATAAATAAATAAAATATTCTCATTGTGTTAGCCATAGTCACCTGGCTTTGGTCAGGCCTTGGAGTCAGCAAACTGTCTATAAAATTGCAATTCATTCCAATTCTTTGCCACTGTGACTCAGGACATGAGTCATGTTAAAGAGATACTTCAGGATTTTGGCAATGTTTCCCAGGAGTCAGGAGAACTCGTGGATACCATGTATATGGTATCCACAAATTAATCTGAGGCTGGGGAAGTTAATCTGAGGCTGGGGAAGTAGATAAAGGGCCTCATTGCCAAAATCACGAAGTATCCCTTTAACTCATAAGGCCAGGAACAGAAAATGAAAGTAATTGAATTGAAATTGAATCCCTCCTCAATGGAAAAAATAATTGGCCGTTTAAAAAAAAATCCAAACCTGAATTCAGTTTGGTTTAATCCCCTTTACTGAATGGAGCTGGGTGGGGAGAAACAATTTAATGGCCCCTGCTTCCCTGCTGTTGGTTTAAAGGATCTCTCTGCTAGGAGGCATTCCGGCTCAAACATACTCTCCAATGGCTCAGAATCCCAGGTTTTTAGGAGCAACTGCGCAGCCATTGTGGATATGGTCCATAACTGGCCAGCCTGAGCCATCACACACAGCCATCCAAATCCATTACCCAGATGTTAGTAGAAAATATATGGGACCGTTCAGGAGGGACAGATTGACTAGGCTATTTTGAGCCGCCCAGGCAGCCGTTTGATAAGACTTATTGAAAAATGAAAGGCTCGGCGACCACTCCACAGCATTTGCATAGAGATGGGAATCAGAGCGGAGGCTCCTGTAATGGCTTACCTTCCACTGCCCTGGTTGAGAGGATGAGGGATGAGAACCGCACAGATCCAGTTCTCTGGACCAGTTCCAGTTCGATCTCTCTTGGACACCATCTTCTGATATTAGAAGGACTGGCTAAGAGGGTCTAGGTAGTGTTGAGTCAGTCTGATACAGATAGTGTAGTATGTACTTGATATTAGGACTGGCTAAGAGGGTCTAGGTAGGGTTGAGTCAGTCTGATACAGATAGTGTAGTAGGTACTATACTGAGGAATAACACGGGGTCTAGGTAGTATGGAGTCAGTCTGATACAGATAGTGTAGTAGGTATTATACTGAGGAATAACACGGGGTCTAGGTAGGGTTGAGTCAGTCTGATACAGATAGTGTAGTAGGTATTATACTGAGGAATAACACAGGGTCTAGGTAGTATGGAGTCAGTCTGATACAGATAGTGTAGTAGGTATTATACTGAGGAATAACACGGGGTCTAGGTAGGGTTGAGTCAGTCTGATACAGATAGTGTAGTATGTACTTGATATTAGGACTGGCTAAGAGGGTCTAGGTAGGGTTGAGTCAGTCTGATACAGATAGTGTAGTAGGTAATATACTGAGGAATAACACGGGGTCTAGGTAGGGTTGAGTCAGTCTGATACAGATAGTGTAGTAGGTATTATACTGAGGAATAACACAGGGTCTAGGTAGGGTTGAGTCAGTCTGATACAGATAGTGTAGTAGGTACTATACTGAGGAATAACACAGGGTCTAGGTAGGGTTGAGTCAGTCTGATACAGATAGTGTAGTAGGTATTATACTGAGGAATAACACAGGGTCTAGGTAGGGTTGAGTCAGTCTGATACAGATAGTGTAGTAGGTACTATACTGAGGAATAACACGGGGTCTAGGTAGGGTTGAGTCCGTCTGATACAGATAGTGTAGTAGGTACTATACTGAGGAATAACACGGGGTCTAGGTAGTATGGAGTCAGTCTGATACAGATAGTGTAGTAGGTATTATACTGAGGAATAACACGGGGTCTAGGTAGGGTTGAGTCAGTCTGATACAGATAGTGTAGTAGGTATTATACTGAGGAATAACACAGGGTCTAGGTAGTATGGAGTCAGTCTGATACAGATAGTGTAGTAGGTATTATACTGAGGAATAACACGGGGTCTAGGTAGGGTTGAGTCAGTCTGATACAGATAGTGTAGTATGTACTTGATATTAGGACTGGCTAAGAGGGTCTAGGTAGGGTTGAGTCAGTCTGATACAGATAGTGTAGTAGGTACTATACTGAGGAATAACACGGGGTCTAGGTAGGGTTGAGTCAGTCTGATACAGATAGTGTAGTAGGTATTATACTGAGGAATAACACAGGGTCTAGGTAGGGTTGAGTCAGTCTGATACAGATAGTGTAGTAGGTACTATACTGAGGAATAACACAGGGTCTAGGTAGGGTTGAGTCAGTCTGATACAGATAGTGTAGTAGGTATTATACTGAGGAATAACACAGGGTCTAGGTAGGGTTGAGTCAGTCTGATACAGATAGTGTAGTAGGTACTATACTGAGGAATAACACGGGGTCTAGGTAGGGTTGAGTCCGTCTGATACAGATAGTGTAGTAGGTATTATACTGAGGAATAACACGGGGTCTAGGTAGGGTTGAGTCAGTCTGATACAGATAGTGTAGTAGGTATTATACTGAGGAATAACACGGGGTCTAGGTAGGGTTGAGTCAGTCTGATACAGATAGTGTAGTAGGTATTATACTGAGGAATAACACGGGGTCTAGGTAGGGTTGAGTCAGTCTGATACAGATAGTGTAGTAGGTATTATACTGAGGAATAACACAGGGTCTAGGTAGGGTTGAGTCAGTCTGATACAGATAGTGTAGTAGGTATTATACTGAGGAATAACACAGGGTCTAGGTAGGGTTGAGTCAGTCTGATACAGCTAGTGTAGTAGGTACCATACTGAGGAATAACACGGGGTCTAGGGTTAAGTTGGATCTTAGAATGAACCCAAGAGATTGTTCTCATTCAAATGTGTCGTCTGTTTGATCTAAATCTAACTTCCTACAGCTGTTGATGAATTTCACCCTTCTCAGTGTGAAGCTGTTTCTTTTAAGCTTAAATTGAATTAAATGGAATTTTGAATGGAACTGGAAGATGTGGACTAAAGCACCGTATTCCTTTCAGAACCCAATGAACTTCCCTAACCCCTCTGTCTCCTGTCTGTGGAGACCCTAACCCCTCGGTCTCCTGTCTGTGGAGACCCTAACCCCTCGGTCTCCTGTCTGTGGAGACCCTAACCCCTCGGTATCCTGTCTGTGGAGACCCTAACCCCACGGTCTCCTGTCTGTGGAGACCCTAACCCCTCTGTCTCCTGTCTGTGGAGACCCTAACCCCTCTGTCTCCTGTCTGTGGAGACCCTAACCCCTCGGTCTCCTGTCTGTGGAGACCCTAACCCCTCGGTCTCCTGTCTGTGGAGACCCTAACCCCTCTGTCTCCTGTCTGTGGAGACCCTAACCCCTCGGTCTCCTGTCTGTGGAGACCCTAACCCCTCGGTCTCCTGTCTGTGGAGACCCTAACCCCTCGGTCTCCTGCCTGTGGAGACCCTAACCCCACGGTCTCCTGTCTGTGGAGACCCTAACCCCTCGGTCTCCTGTCTGTGGAGACCCTAACCCCTCTGTCCCCTGTCTGTGGAGACCCTAACCCCTCGGTCTCCTGTCTGTGGAGACCCTAACCCCTCTGTCCCCTGTCTGTGGAGACCCTAACCCCTCGGTCTCCTGTCTGTGGAGACCCTAACCCCTCTGTTCTGTGTGGCCTATCTAGGATGTAGTGCTGTACTGCCTGGAGAACGGGGTGTGTGACGTCAATCACCGTGACAACGCGGGCTACTGTGCGCTGCACGAGGCATGTGCACGTGGCTGGCTTGCTATCACTCAGCACCTGCTGGTGCACGGTGCCGACGTCAACTGTAGCGCCCAGGAAGGCACCAGGTAGACACACACACACACACACACACACTTAAGCATGGACACTCACTTTCTCTCTCACTAACACACAGGCCAGACATATGGACATGGACAATTGCCTTCCAAGGCTCTGTACATAACGTCAGCGTGTGTGGCGTGTCTGTCTCCCTCCCCCCCAGGCCCCTCCATGACGCGGTGGAGAATGACCATCTGGACGTGGTCCGTCTGCTGCTGTCCTACGGAGCTGACCCAACCCTGGCTACGTACTCTGGCCGCAGCCTCCTCCGCATGACACACTCCCACGGCATGGAGGGATTCCTCTCTGGTAAGACTGCTTTAGAGATGGTGTGTGTGTGTGTTCCTCATCTGTGGGGGACACAGTATCATCCTCAGGAGTTGCACCGCGTTACCCCACTATCAGGTTACTTAGCAACAGCTGCAGAGGGGTCGTCCTCTAAGGGCTGGCCCTTGTGAGCGGTGCAGTGAGGGGGAGAGAGGTTGCCTGACGACTCAAACAGAATACTTCCACTGTTCTATGTTCACTACATACTTCAGTCTGAGACTGCCGTCAGGGAGGTCGTTGGTGGGTGCCGTCAGGGAGGTCGTTGGTGGGGACGTCAGGGAGGTCGTTGGTGGGTGCCGTCAGGGAGGTCGTTGGTGGGGACGTCAGGGAGGTTGTTGGTGGGTGCCGTCAGGGAGGTCGTTGGTGGGGACGTCAGGGAGGTCGTTGGTGGGGACGTCAGGGAGGTCGTTGGTGGGGACGTCAGGGAGGTCGTTGGTGGGGACGTCAGGGAGGTCGTTGGTGGGGACGTCAGGGAGGTCGTTGGTGGGGACGTCAGGGAGGTCGTTGGTGGGGACGTCAGGGAGGTCGTTGGTGGGTGCCGTCAGGGAGGTCGTTGGTGGGTGCCGTCAGGGAGGTCGTTGGTGGGGACGTCAGGGAGGTCGTTGGTGCGGACGTCAGGGAGGTCGTTGGTGGGGACGTCAGGGAGGTCGTTGGTGGGGACGTCAGGGAGGTCGTTGGTGGGTGCCGTCAGGGAGGTCGTTGTTGGGGACGTCAAAATGAGGGTTGTTGTACAAAACAAAGTCACCGGCGATTGGATCATCGCTAACCAATCGGTGTATCAAAGCCAATGACGAATTTTCAAAACACGGCTTTGCCTACATGTGTTCTGGCTCTGGCCCAACACAGCAGTTTCTGGGGGCCAGGATAGGGACAGCCTCATTACACACACACACACACAAACACACAGACAGACACACACAGTTTAAATGGATGGTGAGGAGATATACCAAGGGGATGTAGAGGACAGCGTTCCATTGAGTGCTTGAGAGAACCGCAGTGAGCTAGCATCCCTCTCTCTCTCCCTTCCTCCCTCTCTCTCTCCTTCTCTTCCTCTCTCTCTCTCCCTCTCTTCCTCCCTCTCTCTCTCTCTTCCTCTCTCTCTTCCTCTCTCTCTCTTCCTCCCTCCCTCTCCCTCCCTCTCTTCCTCTCTCCCTCCCTCTCTTCCTCTCTTCCTCCCTCCATCCGTTCTCCTCCCCGGCTATTTCAGGTCATTATTAATCAGCCCTGCTCTGGCGCACACACACACACACACACACACTCTCCCTCACACACACACAAACACACTCCTCTTATACACACTCCAGCAGCGATTGCCAAACGGTGCCTAGTTCACTCCACTCACCTAACCTGATCTGTACTTCCCAGAGAGAGAGAGAAAACGCACAACATATCCAATTCATTTAGGCAAAAAGGGGGATTAGAATTTCCCCCTTCAGTTCAATTCCACGGTGGCCTACAGTGCTGCTTCAGCTCCAGCCCTCTCTGCCTCGCTCCACTCACTTTCACTAATCCTCAAGTGTTGATGAGTTGATACTATTTTACATAAGCCTGCCCACTAGGAGCACCCCAGAACCCACTAGGAGCACTCCCTCCCTCCTTGTCCTCTCCGCTCCTCCCTCCCTGTCTTATCCTCCCTCTCCTCTCCCTTCCCTCCCTGGACTCTCCTCTCTCTCTTCCCTCCCTGGACTCTCCTCTCTCTTCCCTCCCTGGACTCTCCTCTCTCTTCCCTCTCTGGACTCTCCTCTCTCTCTTCCCTCCCTGGACTCTCCTCTCTCTCTTCCCTCCCTGGACTCTCCTCTCTCTCTCTTCCCTCCCTGGACTCTCCTCTCTCTCTGGACTCTACTCTCTCTCTTCCCTCCCTGGACTCTCCTCTCTCTCTTCCCTCCCTGGACTCTCCTCTCTCTCTTCCCTCCCTGGACTCTCCTCTCTCTCTTCCCTCCCTGGACTCTCCTCTCTCTCTTTCCTCCCTGGACTCTCCTCTCTCTCTCTTCCCTCCCTGGACTCTCCTCTCTCTCTTCCCTCCCTGGACTCTCCTCTCTCTCTTCCCTCCCTGGACTCTACTCTCTCTCTTCCCTCTCTGGACTCTCCTCTCTCCCTTCCCTCCCTGGACTCTCCTCTCTCTCTCTCTCTGGAAGTATGGTGGTGATGTAACACAGAGGCGGTGTGTGTCGGTAGAGAGACGTATCTCCATTGACACACACACACACACACTGCCCTGAGCGCTGAGTGCTGCAATATCGTGACCCACATTACCCAGGGAGAGGGGAGAGGAGGGGGCAGAAGGAGGGGTGGATGGGGGTAGCAATCAGAGCCAGGCACCTCTCTTTTCTTCTCTTCTCTGCTCTCCCTCGCTCCCTCTCTCCCTCCGCTCTCTTCCCCTAATCACCACTTCCCACTTAGCATTTAAAACGGCTGCTTCCCCCGCAAACCACAGAGCAGCACGGCCACAGAGCAGCACGGCCACAGAGCCAGCCTGTCATGTAGAGCTATGGGGAGCACAGTGCTCAGCTATACCCTGCTGACACACACACACACACACTGCAGAGAGGCATATATACAAGCCAGCACTAACAAATGAACACACTCAGTGGCGTTGCAGGGTAATAGCCTTCCTTCCGTGCTCTCGTTCCTTTCCTCTCTCCGTCTCAACTCCCAGGCTTTGTGTAAGACCACGTTAGAGACACGGCAAGCGCAAGGAAGCTAGAAACAGTGAGTGTGTGAAATAGAGAGAGTGAGTACGACTAAAAGACAGATGGAGGGAGCGTGAAGAGAGAGAGAGAATGAAATATAGAGGGGGGGTTAGTGTGACAGAGAGAACTGGAACGAGGCTGAGCAAGCATGAAGGAGCTAGAGAGAGAATGAAAGATGGAGCGAGAGGAAGTAGAGAGAGAGAAGGGGGGCATGGTAAATCGTCAGGTTTGTCTGGATGTGCTGCCTGCCAGTCTGATTTCCACCTCCTCCCCCAATGTGTTCCCTCTCCCTGGGAGCTCTAATTCGCAGCTAGCACAGCACACACTTTCTTACTTTCCTTCGCCTCGTTTTTTCTCTCTCCTTTCTCTCTGCGTCTCCCTTTCCCTCTCTGCCTCTTCTTTCCCTCTCTGCCTCTCCCTTTCCCTCTCTGCCTCTCCCTTTCCCTCTCTGCCTCTCTCCTTTCCCTCTATGCCTCTCTCTCTCCTTTCCCTCTCTGCCTCTCTCCTTTCCCTCTCTGCCTCTCTCTCTCCTTTCCCTCTCTGCCTCTCTCTCTCCTTTCCCTCTCTGCCTCTCTCTCCTTTCCCTCTCTGCCTCTCTCTCTTTTCCCTCTCTGCCTCTCTCTCTCCTTTCCCTCTCTGCCTCTCTCTCCTTTCCCTCTCTGCCTCTCTCTCTTTTCCCTCTCTGCCTCTCTCTCCTTTCCCTCTCTGCCTCTCTCTCCTTTCCCTCTCTGCCTCTCTCTTTCCCTCTCTCTCTTTCTCTGTCGTTCCGTGGGTTTTTTAATGAGGCTTAACTGCTGAATCCCTGAATGGCTGTAGCTGGCACACCACTCCCTTGCTGCCTCTGGCACTGCCACACTACCCACCCAACGCCAAGCCCCCGCACAGCTGCCCCCGCTCCCTGTGCGCAAACACACACACACACAAACACATACATAAACATACACACACACACACACACAGAATGCAAACATAGTGACCTGCTGTCCAAGCAGCCGGAGCCGTTTTTAAATGAACACTCGGTGGAGTGAACACCCGGTGATTTAAGTGTGTGTGTTTGTGAGAGCGTGCATGGCTCCCTAGCGGCTTTGAAGGTTCCCGAGTGGAATCTGATTAGAGATGCATGTCTGACACACACTGCCGTGCTCCGCCTGTTCCACCGTGAGGCAGAGTGAACAGGGAGGGCGGGGGGCCAGGGTGGGGGGCGGAGGCCAGGGTGGGGGGTGGGGGGCCAGGGTAGGGGGCGGGGGCCAGGGTGGGGGGCGGGGGCCAGGGCGGGGGCCAGGTTGGGGGGCGGGGGCCAGGGTGGGGGGCCAGGTTGGAGGGTGGGGGGCCAGGGTGGGGGGCGGGGGACAGGTTGGGGGGTGGGGGGCCAGGGTAGGGGGCGGGGGCCAGGGTGGGGGGCGGGGGCCAGGGCGGGGGCCAGGTTGGGGGGCGGGGGCCAGGGTGGGGGGCCAGGTTGGAGGGTGGGGGGCCAGGTTGGGGGGTGGGGGGCCAGGGTGGGTGGCGGAGGCCAGGGTGGGGGGTGGGGGGCCAGGGTAGGGGGCGGGGGCCAGGGCGGGGGCCAGGGCGGGGGCCAGGTTGGGGGGCGGGGGCCAGGGTGGGGGGCGGGGACAGGTTGGAGGGTGGGGGGGCCAGGGTGGGGGGCGGGGGACAGGTTGGGGGGTGGGGGGCCAGGGTGGGGGGCCAGGGTGGGTGGCGGGGGAAGGTTTATACGGCCTCTTTTCCTCTCATCTGCAGCAGCGGCTTTCTCTATCCTCTGTTTTTTCCTTTCTTTTTATCACTGTCTCTCACCAATGCAGAGCCAGACATCTCTACAAAAATATGCATCTCTTTCTCTCATTCTCTCTCCTCTGTCCCTGTTTATAGCTGTACCGTGTCTCTCTCTCTCTGCTCTATCTCTGTTTATAGCTGTACCGTGTCTCTCTCTGCTCTGTCCCTGTTTATAGCTGTACCGTGTCTCTCTCTCTGCTCTGTCCCTGTTTATAGCTGTACTGTGTCTCTCTCTGCTCTGTCCCTGTTTATAGCTGTACTGTGTCTCTCTCTGCTCTGTCCCTGTTTATAGCTGTACTGTCTCTCTCTCTGCTCTGTCCCTGTTTATAGCTGTACTGTGTCTCTCTGCTCTGTCCCTGTTTATAGCTGTACCGTGTCTCTCTCTCTCTGCTCTGTCCCTGTTTATAGCTGTACCGTGTCTCTCTCTCTGCTCTGTCCCTGTTTATAGCTGTACCGTGTCTCTCTGCTCTGTCCCTGTTTATAGCTGTACCGTGTCTCTCTGCTCTGTACCGTGTCTCTCTCTCTGCTCTGTCCCTGTTTATAGCTGTACTGTCTCTCTCTCTGCTCTGTCCCTGTTTATAGCTGTACCGTGTCTCTCTCTGCTCTGTCCCTGTTTATAGCTGTACCGTCTCTCTCTGCTCTGTCCCTGTTTATAGCTGTACCGTGTCTCTCTGCTCTGTCCCTGTTTATAGCTGTACCGTCTCTCTCTGCTCTGTCCCTGTTTATAGCTGTACTGTGTCTCTCTGCTCTGTCCCTGTTTATAGCTGTACCGTGTCTCTCTCTCTGCTCTGTCCCTGTTTATAGCTGTACCGTGTCTCTCTCTCTCTGTCCCTGTTTATAGCTGTACCGTGTCTCTCTCTGCTCTGTCCCTGTTTATAGCTGTACTGTCTCTCTCTCTGCTCTGTCCCTGTTTATAGCTGTACCGTGTCTCTCTCTGCTCTGTCCCTGTTTATAGCTGTACCGTGTCTCTCTCTGCTCTGTCCCTGTTTATAGCTGTACCGTGTCTCTCTCTGCTCTGTCCCTGTTTATAGCTGTACTGTGTTTCTCTCTCTCTGCTCTGTCCCTGTCTATAGCTGTACCGTGTCTCTGTCTCTCTGCTCTGTCCCTGTTTATAGCTGTACCGTGTCTCTGTCTCTCTGCTCTGTCCCTGTTTATAGCTGTACCGTGTCTCTCTCTGCTCTGTCCCTGTTTATAGCTGTACCGTGTCTCTCTCTGCTCTGTCCCTGTTTATAGCTGTACCGTGTCTCTCTCTGCTCTGTCCCTGTTTATAGCTGTACCGTGTCTCTCTCTGCTCTGTCCCTGTTTATAGCTGTACCGTGTCTCTCTCTGCTCTGTCCCTGTTTATAGCTGTACTGTGTTTCTCTCTCTCTGCTCTGTCCCTGTTTATAGCTGTACCGTGTCTCTGTCTCTCTGCTCTGTCCCTGTTTATAGCTGTACCGTGTCTCTCTCTGCTCTGTCCCTGTTTATAGCTGTACCGTGTCTCTCTCTGCTCTGTCCCTGTTTATAGCTGTACCGTGTCTCTCTCTGCTCTGTCCCTGTTTATAGCTGTACCGTGTCTCTCTCTCTCTGGTCTGTCTCTGTTTATAGCTGTACCGTCTCTCTCTCTGCTCTGTCCCTGTTTATAGCTGTACCGTGTTTCTGTCTCTCTGCTCTGTCCCTGTTTATAGCTGTACTGTGTCTCTCTCTCTCTGCTCTGTCCCTGTTTATAGCTGTACCGTGTTTCTGTCTCTCTGCTCTGTCCCTGTTTATAGCTGTACCGTGTCTCTCTCTCTCTCTGTCCCTGTTTATAGCTGTACTGTGTCTCTGTCTCTCTAGAGTATTTTTCCGACCTGAAGGGGCGTGAAGACACTGACGAAGGCATCTACTGGGAGTTTTACGGCAGCGCCGTGTGTGGTGAGTACACACACACACACACACACACACACACACACACACACACAGAGAGAAAGGAGCAGCAGGAAGAAGACAGAGACCCTCAGGTAAATCTCTGTGGGAGTCTTCTCGGAGGAGCATTGATTCAGAAGGACAACATCAGAAAAAGAGAACAGTGGCTTCTCTTGTATCCGATAGATTTCCCCTCCCAGCTACGGAGCGAGCTACGCTTTTGTGCCTACCTCACCTCCTGCCTACCTACTCTCCTGCCTACCTCCCCTCCTGCCTACCTCCCCTCCTGCCTACCTCCCCTCCTGCCTACCTCACCTCCTGCCTACCTACTCTCCTGCCTCCCTACTCTCCTGCCTACCTACTCTCCTGCCTCCCTCCCCTCCTGCCTACCTCCCCTCCTGCCTACCTACTCTCCTGCCTACCTACTCTCCTGCCTCCCTACTCTCCTGCCTCCCTACCCTCCTGCCTCCCTCCCCTCCTGCCTACCTCCCCTCCTGCCTACCTACTCTCCTGCCTCCCTACTCTCCTGCCTCCCTACTCTCCTGCCTACCTACTCTCCTGCCTACCTCCCCTCCTGCCTCCCTACTCTCCTGCCTACCTACTCTCCTGCCTCCCTACTCTCCTGCCTCCCTCCCCTCCTGCCTACCTACTCTCCTGCCTACCTACTCTCCTGCCTACCTACTCTCCTGCCTACCTACTCTCCTGCCTACCTCACCTCCTGCCTACCTACTCTCCTGCCTCCCTCCCCTCCTGCCTCCCTCCCCTCCTGCCTACCTCCCCTCCTGCCTACCTACTCTCCTGCCTCCCTACTCTCCTGCCTACCTACTCTCCTGCCTCCCTACCCTCCTGCCTCCCTCCCCTCCTGCCTACCTCCCCTCCTGCCTACCTACTCTCCTGCCTCCCTACTCTCCTGCCTACCTACTCTCCTGCCTACCTACTCTCCTGCCTCCCTACTCTCCTGCCTACCTACTCTCCTGCCTCCCTACTCTCCTGCCTACCTACTCTCCTGCCTACCTACTCTCCTGCCTCCCTACTCTCCTGCCTCCCTACTCTCCTGCCTCCCTACTCTCCTGCCTACCTACTCTCCTGCCTACCTCCCCTCCTGCCTCCCTACTCTCCTGCCTACCTACTCTCCTGCCTACCTACTCTCCTGCCTCCCTACTCTCCTGCCTCCCTACTCTCCTGCCTCCCTACTCTCCTGCCTCCCTACTCTTCTGCCTCCCTACTCTCCTGCCTACCTACTCTCCTGCCTACCTACTCTCCTGCCTCCCTACTCTCCTGCCTACCTACTCTCCTGCCTAACTACTCTCCTGCCTACCTACTCTCCTGCCTACCTACTCTCCTGCCTCCCTCCCCTCCTGCCTACCTCCCCTCCTGCCTACCTACTCTCCTGCCTCCCTACTCTCCTGCCTACCTAGTCTCCTGCCTACCTCCCCTCCTGCCTACCTCCCCTCCTACCTACCTCCCCTCCTGCCTACCTACTCTCCTGCCTCCCTACTCTCCTGCCTACCTACTCTCCTGCCTACCTACTCTCCTGCCTACCTACTCTCCTGCCTCCCTACTCTCCTGCCTCCCTACTCTCCTGCCTACCTACTCTCCTGCCTACCTACTCTCCTGCCTACCTACTCTCCTGCCTACCTACTCTCCTGCCTACCTACTCTCCTGCCTCCCTACTCTCCTGCCTCCCTACTCTCCTGCCTCCCTACTCTCCTGCCTCCCTACTCTCCTGCCTACCTACTCTCCTGCCTCCCTACCCTCCTACCTACCTCCCCTCCTGCCTACCTACTCTCCTGCCTACCTCCCCTCCTGCCTCCCTACTCTCCTGCCTCCCTACTCTCCTGCCTACCTACTCTCCTGCCTACCTACTCTCCTGCCTACCTACTCTCCTGCCTCCCTACTCTCCTGCCTCCCTACTCTCCTGCCTCCCTACTCTCCTGCCTCCCTACTCTCCTGCCTCCCTACTCTCCTGCCTACCTCACCTCCTGCCTCCCTACTCTCCTGCCTACCTACTCTCCTGCCTCCCTACCCTCCTACCTACCTCACCTCCTGCCGACCTCACCTCCTGTCTCCAAACCACAAGTTTCTCCCATGTATTGCTTACGATCAATATTGATGGCCCATGTGGCCCATGTGGCCATCTCTCCACTCCCTCTATCCTCATCTCACTCCCTCTATCCTCCTCTCTCACTCCCTCTATCCTCCTCTCTCACTCCCTCTATCCTCCTCTCTCACTCACTCTATCCTCCTCTCCCACTCCCCCTATCCTCCTCTCTCACTCCCTCTATCCTCCTCTCTCACTCCCTCTATCCTCCTCTCTATCCTCCTCTCCCACTCCCTCTATCCTCCTCTCCCACTCCCTCTATCCTCCTCTCTCCACTCCCTCTATCCTCATCTCACTCCCTCTATCCTCCTCTCTCACTCCCTCTATCCTCCTCTCTCACTCCCTCTATCCTCCTCTCCCACTCCCCCTATCCTCCTCTCTCCACTCCCTCGATCCTCCTCTCTCACTCCCTCTATCCTCCTCTCTATCCTCCTCTCCCACTCACCCTATCCTCCTCTCTCCACTCCCTCTATCCTCCTCTCTCACTCCCTCTATCCTCCTCTCTATCCTCCTCTCTCCACTCCCTCTATCCTCCCCTCTCCGCTCCCTCTATCCTCCCCTCTCCGCTCTCTCTATCCTCACCTCTCCGCTCCTTCTATCCTCTCCCTCTCTCCTTTCCCTCTCTCCATTCACTCTATCCACCTCTCTCCACTCCCTCTATCCTCCCCCTCTATCCTCTCCTTTCCACTCCCTCTATCCTCCCCTCTCCGCTCTCTCTATCCTCCTCTCTCCACTCCCTCTATCCTCCCCTCTCCGCTCCCTCTTTCCTCCCCTCTCCGCTCCCTCTATCCTCTCCCTCTCTCCTTTCCCTCTCTCCATTGACTCTATCCACCTCTCTCCACTCCCTCTATCCTCCCCCTCTATCCTCTCCTTTCCACTCCCTCTATCCTCTCCTCTTCACTCCCTCTATCCTCCCCTCTCCACTCCCTCTATCCTCTCCACTCCCTCTACCCTCTCCACTCCCTCTATCCTCTCCCTATATCCTTTTCCCTCCCCTCTCCACTCCCTCTATCCTCCTCTCTCCACTCCCCCTATCCTCCTCTCTCACTCCCCCTATCCTCCTCTCTCCTCTCCCCCTATCCTCCTCTCCCCACTCCCCCTATCCTCCTCTCTCCACTCCCTCATCCTCTATCCTCCACTCCCTCTATCCTCCCGTTTCCACTACCTCTATCCTCCCCTCTCCACTCCCTTTATCCTCCCCTCTATCCTCCTCTCTCCACTCCCTCTATCCTCCTCTCTCCACTCCCTCTATCCTCCCCTCTCCACTCCCTCTACCCTCCTCTCTCTACTCCCTCTATCCTCCTCTCTCCACTCCCTCTATCCTCCTCTCTCCACTCCCTCTATCCTCCCCTCGCCACTCCCTCTATCCTCCACTCCCTCTATCCTCCCATCTCCACTCCCTCTATCCTCCTCTCTCCACTCCATCTATCCTCCTCTCCCACTACCTCTATCCTCCTCTCTCCACTCCCTCTATCCTCCCCTCTCCACCCCCTCTATCCTCCTCTCCCACTCCCTCTATCCTCCTCTCTCCACTCCCTCTATCCTCCTCTCTCCACTCCCTCTATCTTCCCCTCTCCACTCCCTCTACCCTCCTCTCCCACTCCCTCTATCCTCCTCTCTCTACTCCCTCTATCCTCCTCTCTCCACTCCCTCTATCCTCCCCTCTCCACTCCCTCTATCCTCCACTCCCTCTATCCTCCCCTCTCCACTCCCTCTATCCTCCCCTCTATCCTTCTCTCTCCACTCCCTCTATCCTCCTCTCTCCACTCCCTCTATCCTCCCCTCTCCACTCCCTCTATCCTCCTCTCCCACTCCCTCTATCCTCCTCTCTCCACTCCCTCTATCCTCCCCTCTCCACCCCCTCTATCCTCCTCTCCCACTCCCTCTATCCTCCTCTCTCCACTCCCTCTATCCTCCCCTCTCCGCTCCCTCTATCCTCCCCTCTCCGCTCCCTATATCCTCCCCTCTCCACTCCCTCTATCCTCTCCACTCCCTCTATCCTCTCCAGTCTCTCTATCCACCTCTATCCTCCTCTCTCCACTCCCTCTATCCTCCCCTCTATCCTTCTCTCTCCACTCCCTCTATCCTCCTCTCTCCACTCCCTCTATCCTCCCCTCTCCACTCCCTCTATCCTCCTCTCCCACTCCCTCTATCCTCCTCTCTCCACTCCCTCTATCCTCCCCTCTCCACCCCCTCTATCCTCCTCTCCCACTCCCTCTATCCTCCTCTCTCCACTCCCTCTATCCTCCCCTCTCCGCTCCCTCTATCCTCCCCTCTCCGCTCCCTCTATCCTCCCCTCTCCGCTCCCTCTATCCTCCCCTCTCCGCTCCCTCTTTCCTCCCCTCTCCGCTCCCTCTATCCTCTCCCTCTCTCCTTTCCCTCTCTCCACTCACTCTATCCACCTCTCTCCACTCCCTCTATCCTCTCCCTCTATCCTCTCCTCTCCACTCCCTCTATCCTCTCCCTCTATCCTCTCCCTCTATCCTCCCCCTCTATCCTCTCCTTTCCACTCCCTCTATCCTCTCCTCTCCACTCCCTCTATCCTCCCCTCTCCACTCCCTCTCCATTCCCTCTACCCTCTCCACTCCCTATATCCTCTCCCTCTATCCTCTACCCTCCCCTCTCCACTCCCTCTATCCTCCCCTCCCCACTCCTTCTATCCTCTCCCTCTATCCTCCCCTCTCCACTCCCTCTATCCTCCCCTCTCCACTCCCTCTATCCTCCCCTCTCCACTCCCTCTATCCTCCCCTCTCCACTCCCTCTATCCTCCACTCCCTCTATCCTCGCCTCTCCACTCCCTCTATCCTCCTCTCCCACTCCCTCTATCCTCCTCTCCCACTCCCTCTATCCTCTTCTATCCACTCCCTCTATCCTCCCCTCTCCAATCCCTCTATCCTCCCCTCTCCACTCCCTCTATCCTCCCCTCTCCACTCCGTCTATCCTCCCCTCTCCACTCCCTCTATCCTCTCCAGTCTCTCTATCCACCTCTATCCTCCTCTCTCCACTCCCTCTATCCTCCCCTCCCTCTATCCTCCCCTCTTCGCTCCCTCTATCCTCCCCTCTCCACACCCTCTATCCTCCCCTCTCCACTCCGTCTATCCTCCCCTCTCCACTCCCTCTATCCTCTCCAGTCTCTCTATCCACCTCTATCCTCCTCTCTCCACTCCCTCTATCCTCCACTCCCTCTATCCTCCCCTCTCCGCTCCCTCTATCCTCCCCTCTCCGCTCCCTCTATCCTCCCCTCTCCGCTCCCTCTATCCTCACCTCTCCTCTCACTCTCCGCTCCCTCTATCCTCCCCTCTCCACTCCCTCTATCCTCACCTCTCCGCTCACTCTATCCTCCCCTCTCCACTCCCTCTATCTTCTCCACTCCCTCTATCCTCTCCAGTCTCTCTATCCACCTCTATCCTCCTCTCTCCACTCCCTCTATCCTCCACTCCCTCTATCCTCACCTCTCCTCCCATCTCCGCTCCCTCTTTCCTCCCCTCTCCGCTCCCTCTTTCCTCCCCTCTCCGCTCCTTATACCCTCCCCTCTCCACTCCTTCTATTCTCTCCCTCTATCCTCTCCCTCTACCCTCCTCTCCCCTCTCCACGCCCTCTATCCTCTCCCTCTACCCTCCCCTCTCTACTCCCTCTACCCTCCCCTCTCCACTCCCTCTATCCTCCTCTCTCCTCTCTCCACTCCCTCTACCCTCCCCTCTCCACTCCCTCTATCCTCTCCAGTCTCTCTATCCTCCTCTCTCCACTCCCTCTATCCTCCACTTCCTCTATCCTCCCCTCCCTCTATCCTCCCCTCTCCGCTCCCTCTTTCCTCCCCTCTCCGCTCCTTCTACCCTCCCCTCTCCCTCTATCCTCTCCACTCCCTCTATCCTCCCCTCTCCACTCCCTCTATCCTCCCCTCTCCACTCCCTCTATCCTCCCCTCTCCACTACCTCTATCCTCCTCTCTCCACTCCCTCTACCCTCTCCACGTCCTCTATCCTCTCCCTCTACCCTCCCCTCTCCACTCCCTCTATCCTCCCCTCTCCCCTCCCTCTACCCTCCCCTCTCCACTCCCTCTATCCTCTCCCTCTATCCTTTCCCTCTCTCCACTCACTCTATCCACCTCTCTCCACTACCTCTATCGTCCTCTATCCTCTTCTCGCCACTCTCTCATCCTCCTCTCGCCACTCTCTCCATCCTCCTCTCTCCACTCCCGCAATCCTTTCCCTCTCTCCACTCCCTCTATCCACTCCCTCTATCCTCCTCTCTCCACTCCCTCTATCCTCCTCTCTCCACTCCCTCTATCCTCCCCTCTCCACTCCCTCTACCCTCCCTCTATCCTCTCCCTCTATCCTTTCCCTCTCTCCACTCACTCTATCCACCTCTCTCCACTCCCTCTATCCTCTCCCTCTAACCTCCCCTCTCCACTCCCTCTACCCTCCCCTCTCCACTCCTTCTATCCTCCCCTCTCCTCTCCCTCTATCCTCTCCCTCTATCCTTTCCCTCTCTCCGCTCACTCTATCCACCTCTCTCCACTCCCTCTATCCTCTCCCTCTATCCTCTCCCTCTATCCTTTCCCTCTCTCCACTCCCTATATCCTCCCCTCTCCACTCCCTCTACTCTCCTCTCTCCACTCCCTCTACCCTCTCCACGCCCTCTATCCTCTCCCTCTACCCTCCCCTCTCTACTCCCTCTACCCTCCCCTCTCCACTCCCTCTATCCTCCCCTCTCCACTCCCTCTACCCTCCCCTCTCCACTCCCTCTATCCTCCCCTCTCCACTCCCTCTACCCTCCCCTCTCCACTCCCTCTATCCTCCCCTCTCCACTCCCTCTACCCTCCCCTCTCCACTCCCTCTATCCTCTCCACTCCCTCTACCCTCTCCACTCCCTCTATCCTCTCCCTATATCCTTTTCCCTCCCCTCTCCACTCCCTCTATCCTCCTCTCTCCACTCCCCCTATCCTCCTCTCTCACTCCCCCTATCCTCCTCTCTCCTCTCCCCCTATCCTCCTCTCCCCACTCCCCCTATCCTCCTCTCTCCACTCCCTCATCCTCTATCCTCCACTCCCTCTATCCTCCCGTTTCCACTACCTCTATCCTCCCCTCTCCACTCCCTTTATCCTCCCCTCTATCCTCCTCTCTCCACTCCCTCTATCCTCCTCTCTCCACTCCCTCTATCCTCCCCTCTCCACTCCCTCTACCCTCCTCTCTCTACTCCCTCTATCCTCCTCTCTCCACTCCCTCTATCCTCCTCTCTCCACTCCCTCTATCCTCCCCTCGCCACTCCCTCTATCCTCCACTCCCTCTATCCTCCCATCTCCACTCCCTCTATCCTCCTCTCTCCACTCCCTCTATCCTCCTCTCCCACTACCTCTATCCTCCTCTCTCCACTCCCTCTATCCTCCCCTCTCCACCCCCTCTATCCTCCTCTCCCACTCCCTCTATCCTCCTCTCTCCACTCCCTCTATCCTCCCGTTTCCACTACCTCTATCCTCCCCTCTCCACTCCCTCTATCCTCCCCTCTATCCTCCTCTCTCCACTCCCTCTATCCTCCTCTCTCCACTCCCTCTATCCTCCTCTCTCCACTCCCTCTATCTTCCCCTCTCCACTCCCTCTACCCTCCTCTCCCACTCCCTCTATCCTCCTCTCTCTACTCCCTCTATCCTCCTCTCTCCACTCCCTCTATCCTCCCCTCTCCACTCCCTCTATCCTCCACTCCCTCTATCCTCCCCTCTCCACTCCCTCTATCCTCCCCTCTATCCTTCTCTCTCCACTCCCTCTATCCTCCTCTCTCCACTCCCTCTATCCTCCCCTCTCCACTCCCTCTATCCTCCTCTCCCACTCCCTCTATCCTCCTCTCTCCACTCCCTCTATCCTCCCCTCTCCACCCCCTCTATCCTCCTCTCCCACTCCCTCTATCCTCCTCTCTCCACTCCCTCTATCCTCCCCTCTCCGCTCCCTCTATCCTCCCCTCTCCGCTCCCTATATCCTCCCCTCTCCACTCCCTCTATCCTCTCCACTCCCTCTATCCTCTCCAGTCTCTCTATCCACCTCTATCCTCCTCTCTCCACTCCCTCTATCCTCCCCTCTATCCTTCTCTCTCCACTCCCTCTATCCTCCTCTCTCCACTCCCTCTATCCTCCCCTCTCCACTCCCTCTATCCTCCTCTCCCACTCCCTCTATCCTCCTCTCTCCACTCCCTCTATCCTCCCCTCTCCACCCCCTCTATCCTCCTCTCCCACTCCCTCTATCCTCCTCTCTCCACTCCCTCTATCCTCCCCTCTCCGCTCCCTCTATCCTCCCCTCTCCGCTCCCTCTATCCTCCCCTCTCCGCTCCCTCTATCCTCCCCTCTCCGCTCCCTCTTTCCTCCCCTCTCCGCTCCCTCTATCCTCTCCCTCTCTCCTTTCCCTCTCTCCACTCACTCTATCCACCTCTCTCCACTCCCTCTATCCTCTCCCTCTATCCTCTCCTCTCCACTCCCTCTATCCTCTCCCTCTATCCTCCCCCTCTATCCTCTCCTTTCCACTCCCTCTATCCTCTCCTCTCCACTCCCTCTATCCTCCCCTCTCCACTCCCTCTCCATTCCCTCTACCCTCTCCACTCCCTATATCCTCTCCCTCTATCCTCTACCCTCCCCTCTCCACTCCCTCTATCCTCCCCTCCCCACTCCTTCTATCCTCTCCCTCTATCCTCCCCTCTCCACTCCCTCTATCCTCCCCTCTCCACTCCCTCTATCCTCCCCTCTCCACTCCCTCTATCCTCCCCTCTCCACTCCCTCTATCCTCCACTCCCTCTATCCTTGCCTCTCCACTCCCTCTATCCTCCTCTCCCACTCCCTCTATCCTCCTCTCCCACTCCCTCTATCCTCTTCTATCCACTCCCTCTATCCTCCCCTCTCCAATCCCTCTATCCTCCCCTCTCCACTCCCTCTATCCTCCCCTCTCCACTCCGTCTATCCTCCCCTCTCCACTCCCTCTATCCTCTCCAGTCTCTCTATCCACCTCTATCCTCTCTCCACTCCCTCTATCCTCCCCTCCCTCTATCCTCCCCTCTTCGCTCCCTCTATCCTCCCCTCTCCACACCCTCTATCCTCCCCTCTCCACTCCGTCTATCCTCCCCTCTCCACTCCCTCTATCCTCTCCAGTCTCTCTAT
The DNA here is from genome assembly GCF_045791955.1 of Oncorhynchus clarkii lewisi. Taxonomy (NCBI): domain Eukaryota; kingdom Metazoa; phylum Chordata; class Actinopteri; order Salmoniformes; family Salmonidae; genus Oncorhynchus; species Oncorhynchus clarkii. The sequence goes on along the minus strand of NC_092153.1, from coordinate 10,082,680 downwards.
CCACCTCTATCCTCCTCTCTCCACTCCCTCTATCCTCCACTCCCTCTATCCTCCCCTCTCCGCTCCCTCTATCCTCCCCTCTCCGCTCCCTCTATCCTCCCCTCTCCGCTCCCTCTATCCTCACCTCTCCTCTCACTCTCCGCTCCCTCTATCCTCCCCTCTCCACTCCCTCTATCCTCACCTCTCCCCTCACTCTATCCTCCCCTCTCCACTCCCTCTATCTTCTCCACTCCCTCTATCCTCTCCAGTCTCTCTATCCACCTCTATCCTCCTCTCTCCACTCCCTCTATCCTCCACTCCCTCTATCCTCACCTCTCCTCCCATCTCCGCTCCCTCTTTCCTCCCCTCTCCGCTCCCTCTTTCCTCCCCTCTCCGCTCCTTATACCCTCCCCTCTCCACTCCTTCTATTCTCTCCCTCTATCCTCTCCCTCTACCCTCCTCTCCCTCTACCCTCTCCACGCCCTCTATCCTCTCCCTCTACCCTCCCCTCTCTACTCCCTCTACCCTCCCCTCTCCACTCCCTCTATCCTCCTCTCTCCTCTCTCCACTCCCTCTACCCTCTCCACTCCCTCTATCCTCTCCAGTCTCTCTATCCTCCTCTCTCCACTCCCTCTATCCTCCACTTCCTCTATCCTCCCCTCCCTCTATCCTCCCCTCTCCGCTCCCTCTTTCCTCCCCTCTCCGCTCCTTCTACCCTCCCCTCTCCCTCTATCCTCTCCACTCCCTCTATCCTCCCCTCTCCACTCCCTCTATCCTCCCCTCTCCACTCCCTCTATCCTCCCCTCTCCACTACCTCTATCCTCCTCTCTCCACTCCCTCTACCCTCTCCACGTCCTCTATCCTCTCCCTCTACCCTCCCCTCTCCACTCCCTCTATCCTCCCCTCTCCCCTCCCTCTACCCTCCCCTCTCCACTCCCTCTATCCTCTCCCTCTATCCTTTCCCTCTCTCCACTCACTCTATCCACCTCTCTCCACTACCTCTATCGTCCTCTATCCTCTTCTCGCCACTCTCTCATCCTCCTCTCGCCACTCTCTCCATCCTCCTCTCTCCACTCCCGCAATCCTTTCCCTCTCTCCACTCCCTCTATCCACTCCCTCTATCCTCCTCTCTCCACTCCCTCTATCCTCCTCTCTCCACTCCCTCTATCCTCCCCTCTCCACTCCCTCTACCCTCCCTCTATCCTCTCCCTCTATCCTTTCCCTCTCTCCACTCACTCTATCCACCTCTCTCCACTCCCTCTATCCTCTCCCTCTAACCTCCCCTCTCCACTCCCTCTACCCTCCCCTCTCCACTCCTTCTATCCTCCCCTCTCCTCTCCCTCTATCCTCTCCCTCTATCCTTTCCCTCTCTCCGCTCACTCTATCCACCTCTCTCCACTCCCTCTATCCTCTCCCTCTATCCTCTCCCTCTATCCTTTCCCTCTCTCCACTCCCTATATCCTCCCCTCTCCACTCCCTCTACTCTCCTCTCTCCACTCCCTCTACCCTCTCCACGCCCTCTATCCTCTCCCTCTACCCTCCCCTCTCCACTCCCTCTACCCTCCCCTCTCCACTCCCTCTATCCTCCCCTCTCCACTCCCTCTACCCTCCCCTCTCCACTCCCTCTATCCTCCCCTCTCCACTCCCTCTACCCTCCCCTCTCCACTCCCTCTATCCTCCCCTCTCCACTCCCTCTACCCTCCCCTCTACACTCCCTCTATCCTCTCCACTCCCTCTATCCTCTCCCTCTATCATTTTCCTCTCTCCACTCTCTCTATCCACCTCTCTCCACTCCCTCTATCCTCCTCTCTTCACTCCCGCTTTCCTCCTCTCTCCACTCCCTCTATCCTCCCTCCAGTCCTGGAATCTGAGGCATGAGGGTCTATTAGAGACCCACAACAAACTACCAATTAATCCCCCTCTCCCTCCTCCTCTGCTCACTCCCTCCTTTCCTCCCCTCCCTTTCTCTGAATTGTCCCTCAGACCACAGCCGCCCCCCCGTGTTAGAACAGCAGGGAGAGGTTGGACTTCCAGCTGGAGAGGACAGAGAACTGTATTACATTCCTGCATCATATTACAAACGGAAGTTGAAGGTCATAATTCATCTTTCTCTGTGACTTGAGTGTCACCGGTGACAACTTTGTAGAAATTCTTCAAGGTCGTTTCAAATGTTGCCTAATGGACAACGCTAATATTTCATCCCTTCTTCCCGCAAGAAAACAGCTAGATATTCCATGCTAATACCACCCTTAGTCCTGTGAAGGCAGAAGTGGATGAAGTGGGGGTGGACGGCTGCTGGGATCTCTCCACACCTGCATTATTCAACACACTGATGCACACACACCCTGCGGTCGGTTCGGTGGGCTGAGTGGAGCTGGGCGCCCCAGGGCAACACCTGGCTGCTTCATGCTATCATTGGGGGGGGGGGGGGGGGGCTGTGCCTGTTTGACGAGGCTGACCTTATCTGCCGCAGGCATTTATCTCCAGCTTAACCCTGGATGTGTGTGTTGTGGGGGGTGATGCAGGTGTAGACAGTCATGTGTGTTTCATTTGGAATGTGCCCACCTGTTTGAGTTCTGCAACCTGACCTGTGTAGTACTCACCTGTCATCGCCACTGATGCAGAATAGTGTTGTAACAGTGTGTTTGGTCATCTCTACAGAATAGTGTTGTAACAGTGTGTTTGGTCATCTCTACAGAATAGTGTTGTAACAGTGTGTTTGGTCATCTCTACAGAATAGTGTTGTAACAGTGTGTTTGGTCATCTCTACAGAATAGTGTTGTAACAGTGTGTTTGGTCATCTCTACAGAATAGTGTTGTAACAGTGTGTTTGGTCATCTCTACAGAATAGTGTTGTAACAGTGTGTTTGGTCATCTCTACAGAATAGTGTTATAACAGTGTGTTTGGTCATCTCTACAGAATAGTGTTGTAACAGTGTGTTTGGTCATCTCTACAGAATAGTGTTGTAACAGTGTGTTTGGTCATCTCTACAGAATAGTGTTGTAACAGTGTGTTTGGTCATCTCTACAGAATAGTGTTCTAACAGTGTGTTTGGTCATCTCTACAGAATAGTGTTATAACAGTGTGTTTGGTCATCTCTACAGAATAGTGTTGTAACAGTGTGTTTGGTCATCTCTACAGAATAGTGTTGTAACAGTGTGTTTGGTCATCTCTACAGAATAGTGTTGTAACAGTGTGTTTGGTCATCTCTACAGAATAGTGTTGTAACAGTGTGTTTGGTCATCTCTACAGAATAGTGTTGTAACAGTGTGTTTGGTCATCTCTACAGAATAGTGTTGTAACAGTGTGTGTGTTTGGTCATCTCTACAGAATAGTGTTGTAACAGTGTGTTTGGTCATCTCTACAGAATAGTGTTATAACAGTGTGTGTGTTTGGTCATCTCTACAGAATAGTGTTATAACAGTGTGTGTGTTTGGTCATCTCTACAGAATAGTGTTGTAACAGTGTGTGTGTTTGGTCATCTCTACAGAATAGTATTGTAACAGTGTGTGTGTTTGGTCATCTCTACAGAATAGTATTGTAACAGTGTGTGTGTTTGGTCATCTCTACAGAATAGTGTTGTAACAGTGTGTTTGGTCATCTCTACAGAATAGTATTTTAACAGTGTGTGTGTTTGGTCATCTCTACAGAATAGTGTTTTAACAGTGTGTTTGGTCATCTCTACAGAATAGTATTGTAACAGTGTGTGTGTTTGGTCATCTCTACAGAATAGTGTTGTAACAGTGTGTTTGGTCATCTCTACAGAATAGTGTTGTAACAGTGTGTTTGGTCATCTCTACAGAATAGTGTTATAACAGTGTGTTTGGTCATCTCTACAGAATAGTGTTGTAACAGTGTGTGTGTTTGGTCATCTCTACAGAATAGTGTTGTAACAGTGTGTTTGGTCATCTCTACAGAATAGTATTGTAACAGTGTGTTTGGTCATCTCTACAGAATAGTGTTGTAACAGTGTGTTTGGTCATCTCTACAGAATAGTGTTGTAACAGTGTGTTTGGTCATCTCTACAGAATAGTGTTGTAACAGTGTGTTTGGTCATCTCTACAGAATAGTGTTATAACAGTGTGTGTGTTTGGTCATCTCTACAGAATAGTGTTGTAACAGTGTGTGTGTTTGGTCATCTCTACAGAATAGTGTTGTAACAGTGTGTGTGTTTGGTCATCTCTACAGAATAGTATTGTAACAGTGTGTGTGTTTGGTCATCTCTACAGAATAGTATTGTAACAGTGTGTGTGTTTGGTCATCTCTACAGAATAGTGTTGTAACAGTGTGTTTGGTCATCTCTACAGAATAGTATTTTAACAGTGTGTGTGTTTGGTCATCTCTACAGAATAGTGTTTTAACAGTGTGTTTGGTCATCTCTACAGAATAGTATTGTAACAGTGTGTGTGTTTGGTCATCTCTACAGAATAGTGTTGTAACAGTGTGTTTGGTCATCTCTACAGAATAGTGTTGTAACAGTGTGTTTGGTCATCTCTACAGAATAGTGTTGTAACAGTGTGTTTGGTCATCTCTACGGAATTGTATTGTAACAGTGTGTTTGGTCATCTCTACAGAATATTATTGTAACAGTGTGTTTGGTCATCTCTACAGAATAGTGTTGTAACAGTGTGTTTGGTCATCTCTACAGAATTGTATTGTAACAGTGTGTTTGGTCATCTCTACAGAATAGTGTTGTAACAGTGTGTGTGTGTGTGTGTGTGTGTGTGTGTGTGTGTGTGTGTGTGTGTGTGTGTGTGTGTGTGTGTGTGTTACAGAGTCAGGTGAGGACCCAGCAGCCTATGACATCCTGGCTAACCCCCCAGGCCCGGGAGAGGAGGACGACACGAGGCAGGGCTTTGAGTTTGAGTTCTCTGACCGACCCCTCCTGCCCTGCTACAACATTCAGCTCTCCCTCTCACAGGGGTAAGTGTCTGTGTGTCATAATAGGCCCCAGAAATAACATTTTTCCTTCCGGTTCTGACTACAGTTTTGAATCGGTTTCTGTCCTGCAGTAAGCAAAATAATGAGCTTTAGTCTGTCCACCTGTGACCGCCCATTACATTACAGTATTGTCACGGTTACCCAGCCACATTATAACAGTGTTGTTGTTCTCACCAGTAACCCTACACTTCACTGCATGTTGGGTTCCCTCCATCCATCCGTCCCTCCTCTCCCCCTATCCAGTGTGTTATTAAGCAGACGAGAGGAGGGATCATTATGATCAGGGTATCGATAAAGTCATTAGTCACACCGACCTGGGGGAGGAAGGGGGAGGGTCATTAGTCACACCGACCTGGGGGAGGGAGGGGGGAGGGTCATTAGTCACACCGACCTGGGGGAGGGAGGGGGGAGGGTCATTAGTCACACCGACCTGGCGGAGGGAGGAGGAGGGGGGTGTCATTAACCAGGGGGCTCGCCACAGGAGGAACTGATTTATGTGGAGGGAAGAAGGTAGACTAGTAGAAGCAGAGCTCTTTAATACTGTGGGTTGCTCTGATATGAGGGAGGAGAAACATTAGGGGGTTAGAGAGATGGAGAGGAACAGAGAGGGTGGGTAAAGAGACAGAGAGGAGGTTGGATAGAGGATTTTAGAGAGAACGATGGGAGGATTGATAGGATGGTAGCGAGAGAGGATATTTGATAGGATGGTAGAGAGAGAGGAGATTTGATAGAATGGTAGAGAGAGAGGAGATTTGATAGGATGGTAGAGAGAGAGGAGATTTGATAGGATGGTAGAGAGAGAGGGGAGATTTGATAGGATGGTAGAGAGAGAGGGGAGATTTGATAGGATGGTAGAGAGAGAGAGGAGATTTGATAGGATGGTAGAGAGAGAGGAGATTTGATAGGATGGTAGAGAGAGAGGAGATTTGATAGGATGGTGGAGAGAGAGGAGATTTGATAGGATGGTGGAGAGAGAGGAGATTTGATAGGATGGTGGAGAGAGAGGAGATTTGATAGGATGGTAGAGAGAGAGGAGATTTGATAGAAAGATGGGAGAGAGAGAGAGCGAGGGAGAGGTTTGATAGGATGTTAGAGAGAGAGGGGGTTTTGGTAGGATGGTGGAGAAAGAGAGGATGGTAGAGAGAGAGGAGGTTTAATAGGATGGTAGAGAGAGAGGAGGTTTGGTATGATGGTGGAGAAAGAGAGGATGGTAGAGAGAGAGGAGGTTTGGTAGGATGATGGAGAAAGAGAGGATGGTAGAGAGAGAGGAGGTTTGGTAAGATGGTGGAGAAAGAGAGGATGGTAGAGAGAGGAGGTTTGGTAGGATGGTGGAGAAAGAGAGGATGGTAGAGAGGAGGTTTGATAGGATGGTGGAGAAAGAGAGGATGGCAGAGAGAGAGGGGGTTTGATAGGATGGTGGAGAAAGAGAGGATGGTACAGAGAGGAGGTTTGGTAGAAGGATGGTGGAGAAAGAGAGGATGGTAGAGAGAGGAGGTTTGGTAGGATGGTGGAGAAAGAGAGGATGGTAGAGAGAGGGGAGGTTTGGTAGGATGGTAGAGAGAGGAGATTTGGCAGGATGGTGGAGAAAGAGAGAATGGTAGAGAGAGATTAGGTTTGGTAGGATGGTGGAGAAAGAGAGGATAGTAGAGAGAGAGGAGGTTTGGTAGAAGGATGGTGGAGAAAGAGAGGATGGTAGAGAGAGAGGAGGTTTGGTAGAAGGATGGTGGAGAAAGAGAGGATGGCAGAGAGAGGAGGTTTGGTAGAAGGATGGTGGAGAAAGAGAGGATGGCAGAGAGAGGAGGTTTGGTAGAAGGATGGTGGAGAAAGAGAGGATGGCAGAGAGAGGAGGTTTGGTAGAAGGATGGTGGAGAAAGAGAGGATGGTAGAGAGAGAGGAGGTTTGGTAGAATGATGGTGGAGAAAGAGAGGATGGCAGAGAGAGGAGGTTTGGTAGAAGGATGGTGGAGAGAAATATAGAGAAGATGGAGATTGACGCTACGCAGCACGGCAGGCTGCCGTTAGCCGGAGACGTTAGCTAGAGACGTGTGTGAATGCAGACAGCGCTAATTGCCTCCCACACCGTTTTCCTCCCGGCCTCGTCACTCACCCTCTCTTCCTCCCCTCCCTCTCATTCTCTCCCTCTTGGCTGCAGCGCACTGTTCTGTGTAATCTTCAGTCTGAGCACTGCTCTCTCTCTCTCCATCTCTCAGCGGAGCTCCCCTCCCACACTCTCTCTCTCTCTCTCCATCTCTCAGCGGAGCTCCCCTCCCCCACTCTCTCTCTCTCTCCATCTCTCAGCGGAGCTCCCCTCCCCCACTCTTTCTTTCTCTCTCGCTCTGCTCTCGTTCTCTCTCTGCTCTTGTCTCTCTCGGCTCGCTCTGCTCTTCTGGCTGATGCAGTATTAATGGATCTCCTGGGCTATGAGGCCGGCCTGCGCTCTCTCTCTCACACACACACACACACACACACACACACACACACACACACACACACGGAGGCTCGGCAGCGCTTGCATTTACACTCCTCTCCCCATTCAGCTGCTCCCCAGCCGCAGCGCTACACAGCTAACCATTTCAAGTGCTATCGATTGAACAGCGCCTGTTGTTCATCACCTACCCTACCGTGTGTGTGTGTGTGTGTGGGGGGGGGGGGGGGGGTTACACACATCCATTCTCACATAAGGATTATTCACACACCAACTGAATTCACAGAGCGCCCCCAGAAAAGCCTTTGTGTTTATATGTGTGTGACAGATGTTGAAAACCCCAACCACGGTGCTACAGCCCATAATTACAGCTAATGTTGAAAAGCTGGAGCCACTGGTGTCACATGAGAAGTGTAGAGCCATGCTAACCTGTTCCCTCTCTCTCCTCCTCTCTCTTTAACCCCCTCAGTCCCAGAAACTGGCTGCTCCTATCAGACGTCCTGAAGAGACTCAGAATGTCCTCCAGGGCGTTCAGGGCAGCCTTCGCCCATCTGGAGGTAGCAACCATCGCCGAGGCAGAGTTCTACAAGCAGGCGTCACTGTCGCAGCTCTTCTCGTGCCCCGACGAGCTCGCCGCCTTCCTCCCCGACAGCAAGGAGCTGCTGGACCTGGTTGAGACCAGCTCGGAGCTGGCTGCGCTGCTGGGCTCCTCGCTAGAGTGTTTGGACAGCCGATGGGAGCCCAAAGGGGCCCGGGTCAAAGCTAAAGCCCGCTCGTGACCCTGAGATACACACACAGAGGGTGACTCTCAATAAGATCTACTTTCTCCTGAAGTGGACACTCCTTCACTAGTTCCCACAAATCTGGTGCAGTTATTTGGCTAGTGGTAGTTTTCCACCATGTTTCTTATACCAGTCCTTTCCTTTCAAATCGGTGAAGGGAAGTGAACACTTTGGGAGGAAGGAGAGAGTATTGGGACGTGGCCAACACACACACATGCTCCATGTGTACGTTCCCCTGCCCTGTGAGGACTGGATGTTGAATACTGGACAGTATCCCTTCAAAGAGGAAACAGACCCCAGCGCCACACAAACTGCATTTTTTAAATAAATATATTATATATGTGTACATTAACAGCCAATTTTATTTGTTTTATATATATATATCAATACTGTATATCTGCTGCTTTGGTTGTCATGTTGTGGTCAGGTTGTGGGTTTTGACACTGTTTGGGTTGACTAGGCTAGTGAACAGGTCATTGTTTGACTTTGGATCATGGCAGTGCACTTGATTTGAGCTTTACCGACCCATTGGACTTTGACAGATATATATATATATATATATAGAGGTGAACTGTGACAAAAACATTTTAGCACTCATGGCTCATCCCAAAGATTTGGGGATTTTATTTTCAACATTGTCTAAAAACCTAGCTTTATTTGTCTCTTATTTATGACAATGAGGAATTAAGATATTTGATGTGGGTTTTTTGTAAAATATAAATGTAAAATACTACAAGCCATTTCAATTGAAGAGTGAGATTCATGCTTGAACTTGTAAATAAGATGACCATTTCAGTAACTGTTTTTCTGACTGGGGTGTTTGGTTTGTTTGTTTAGGCAATGTAAGTGTTTAAACTTTGTAATTAAATACACTATTATTTGTATTTATATTTTACAAAAAAAAATATTTAAATAAATCGCAATAAAAGTTAACCTTTATCGTATTTTATTTATCTAGATCATTCCCATTTTTAGGTGAAATTCCGGTAATTTACCCAAAATTCCCAGTGTTTCCAGAAATTCTTGTTGTAGGATTCCTCCCTTTTCCGGGACTTTTCTAACTAGGACTATGGAAAAACACAGTTTGTCACCTATTTATTTGGTATGAAAAATACTTTACTATTGACATTTGCCACTATGAATAACCTACCTCTCGATTTTGGATAATCTAGTCTAGAAACACAGTGCTCCCACACAGCTTTCACTGTTGTTGCTCTTACAGTCGGCTCGGTGGTTTGTGTGGTATTGAGTCCTGGTTTTAACTTGCCACGCTGGCTCTCGCGTTCCGCTCCGCTCTCAGGGCACTATACTTTCCATCCTTGTTGATCTTGTTTTTTTTAAAGAGGAAGAGACTTGTTGCCAGCAGGAATAGTTTGGTTTGAGTCAAAAGTAGGCTAACCCTTGTCCCCAGGATCCCAAACGCTTATATTTCCACTACGCCCTTCCCTTCACACACACAGTTCTCCGTAGTTAAGTAGAAAAGTCTGTCAGATTGTGGGGGGAAATAGGACCTAATTTATTATTCCGTGGTTGTTGTTGGCCTTGAAATAGCGAAAGATGAATTACTGTGTGGTTTGTGTTTGCGTAATATCCAGATCAGTGTTTTACAAAGCCATGCAGGCTAACAAACACCAACAAGTTGACACAATCTACCCCTGCATAGCAGCGCCTGACTATCCGCAGGAAAGCATGTTTGCGCCAGATGCATGTTGTTTAATCTGTTGTCCTTTTCTAGCTCATCAAAATAAACGTCTGTCGGTCTTGTTGATTTACCTCCGGTGTTTTATGTCGAAATTATCCCCTAGGCAACACACGTTTCCCCAGGCATATTTTATTTGATTTCCAAAAATAATGACTATCCTATGTATAGCCCCTTTATTCGTGTGCTAGCATGGTCCGATAAAGTATGCCTATTTGAAATGTAGGCTAGCGCCTATATCCAAAACCAGCCATCAACATTAGAAACAATCTCACCATTTTTTTAAATGTAGGCTAACATTATCAATTAAGCAAACCGGTAACGTTTTCTCTTCTGCCACACCAATTAGCGAGGTTTGGCTAGATTTTCCCTCTCCTGATCATTTTTTGGGGTGAAACGTGTGTAGGCTACTTGATTAAAAAACTATAAATTACATTAGTGGGGTAATTATTTCCTTCCCGTCATCAGATTGGTGCTACCACGTGGGCTAATCCCCCGTTTATCTATTCGCTGTGACATTGGAGGCTCTGGAGCGCGGAGGGGCGTGTGGAGAGGGGAGAGAGATAAATACAGCGGGTAAATGCAAGTATTTCCCGTGACTGTGCCTCAAAACCAAACGTTTTCCTGGCCCACCACTCCACCCTGGACTTGAACAGCCTCTATGACCAGGTCCACCTCTACAAGGCAGCAGTGCCCACCTTTGCCCGAACTCTAAAGGACATCGCTCTCAAACGTATCCCCAACACTTCACACAGGAGCAACAGATCAATAGACACCCCATCCAGACCAGCGAGACACCCTCCCAGATCTGCAGGACCCCCCCCTGGACCTACACATAGAGGACCCACGCCAAGAGGAATTACATCCAGACCACAGTACACCCAGACACATCCACACCCCCACCCCAACCAATCAACACCCCCCCACGTCAACCATGCCCACACCCCATTTAGGCCCCCTCAGATCAGACCTATGCCACTCCTGCCCACCCCATGCACCCCACCCCCGCAAAGAGGGCCTCAACATGGAAGCCACACATACGCCCAGGTAGTGAGCGGGCAAACAGTCCCAACCCCCACTCTCACACTCGCCGAAGCCAATGGCATGTACCAGATGCTCAGCAGGCTCTGCTCACACTTACTGGCCTGAGGCCAAACCACGACCAACAACATTGGACACTCTATGGAACAAAAAGCCTTCACTATATTATCCTGGAATATCCAAGGCCTGAGGTCATCTGCCTTTGGCCTAAAGAGCAGAAACCCGGACTTCACCAAAGAAATCGGTAATACAGACATTGTCATCCTGCAAGAAACCTGGTATAGAGGAGACGGACCCACTGGTTGCCCTCTAGGTTACAGAGAGCTGGTAGTCCCATCCACCAAACTACCAGGTGTGAAACAGGGAAGGGACTCAGGGGGTATGCTAATTTGGTATAGAGCAGACCTAACTCACTCCATTAAATTAATCAAAACAGGAACATTTTACATTTGGCTAGAAATTCAAAAGGAAATTATCCTAACAGAGAAAAATGTCCTCCTGTGTGCTACCTATATCCCCCCACTAGAATCCCCATATTTTAATGAAGACAGCTTCTCCATCCTGGAGGGGGAAATCAATCATTTCCAGGCCCAGGGACATGTACTAGTCTGTGGCGACCTAAATGCCAGAACCGGACAAGAACCTGACACCCTAAGCACACAGGGGGACAAACACCTGCCTGGAGGTGACAGCATTCCCTCCCACATATGCCCCCCTAGGCACAACTATGACAACATAACCAACAAAAACGGGTCACAACTCCTGCAGCTCTGTCGCACGCTGGGTATGTACATAGTCAACGGTAGGCTTCGAGGGGACTCCTATGGTAGGTACACCTATAGCTCATCTCTTGGCAGTAGTACTGTAGACTACTTTATCACTGACCTCAACCCAGAGTCTCTCAGAGCGTTCACAGTCAGCCCACTGACACCCCTATCAGACCACAGCAAAATCACAGTCTACTTAAACAGAGCAATAATCAATCATGAGGCATCAAAGCCAAAGGAACTGAGTAACATTAAGAAATGCTATAGATGGAAGGAATGCAGTTTGGAAACCTACCAAAAAACAATTAGGCAACAACAAATTCAATCCCTTTTAGACAATTTCCTGGGTAAAACGTTCCGCTGTAATAGTGAAGGTGTAAACTTGGCAGTAGAAAATCTTAACAGTATATTTGACCTCTCAGCTTCCCTATCAAATCTAAAAATCTCAAATAGAAAACCGAAGAAAATTAACAATAATGACAAATGGTTTGATGAAGAATGCAAAAATCTAAGAAAGAAATTGAGAAACCTGTCCAACCAAAAACATAGAGACCCGGAAAACCTGAGTCTACGCCTTCACTATGGTGAATCACTAAAACAATACAGAAATACACTACGGAAAAAGAAGGAACAGCATGTCAGAAATCAGCTCAATGCAATTGAAGAATCCATAGACTCTAACCACTTCTGGGAAAATTGGAAAACACTAAACAAACAACAACAAGAAGAATTATCTATCCAAAATGGAGATGTATGGGTAAACCACTTCTCCAATCTTTTTGGCTCTATAACAAAGAATAAAGAGCAAAAACATATACATGATCAAATACAGATCTTAGAATCATCTATTAAAGACTACCAGAACCCACTGGATTATCCAATTACATTGAATGAGTTACAGGACAAAATAAAAACCCTCCAACCCAAAAAGGCCTGTGGTGTTGATGGTATCCTCAATGAAATGATCAAATATACAGACAACAAATTCCAATTGGCTATACTAAAACTCTTTAACATCATACTTAGCTCTGGCATCTTCCCCAATATTTGGAACCAAGGACTGATCACCCCAATCCACAAAAGTGGAGACAAATTTGACCCCAATAACTACCGTGGAATATGTGTCAACAGTAACCTTGGGAAAATCCTCTGCATTATTATTAACAGCAGACTCGTACATTTCCTCAATGAAAACAACGTACTGAGCAAATGTCAAATTGGCTTTTTACCAAATTACCGTACAACAGACCATGTATTCACCCTGCACACCCTAATTGACAACCAAACAAACCAAAACAAAGGCAAAGTCTTCTCATGCTTTGTTGATTTCAAAAAAGCCTTCGACTCAATCTGGCATGAGGGTCTGCTATACAAACTGATGGAAAGTGGTGTTGGGGGTAAAACATACGACATTATAAAATCCATGTACACAAACAACAAGTGTGCGGTTAAAATTGGCAAAAAACACACACATTTCTTCACACAGGGTCGTGGGGTTAGACAGGGATGCAGCTTAAGCCCCACCCTCTTCAACATATATATCAACGAATTGGCAAGGGCACTAGAACAGTCTGCAGCACCCGGCCTCCCCCTGCTAGAATCCGAAGTCAAATGTCTGCTGTTTGCCGATGATCTGGTGCTTCTGTCACCAACCAAGGAGGGCCTACAGCAGCACCTAGATCTTATGCACAGATTCTGTCAGACCTGGGCCCTGACAGTAAATCTCAGTAAGACCAAAATAATGGTGTTCCAAAAAAGGTCCAGTCACCAGGACCACAAATACAAATTCAATCTAGACACTGTTGCCCTAGAGCACACAAAAAACTATACATACCTTGGCCTAAACATCAGCTCCACAGGTAACTTCCACAAAGCTGTGAACGATCTGAGAGACAAGGCAAGAAGGGCATTCTATGCCATCAAAAGAAACATAAATTTCAACATACCAATTAGGATTTGGCTAAAAATACTTGAATCAGTCATAGAGCCCATTGCCCTTTATGGGTGTGAGGTCTGGGGTCCGCTCACCAACCAAGACTTCACAAAATGGGACAAACACCAAATTGAGACTCTGCACGCAGAATTCTGCAAAAATATCCTCCGTGTACAACGTAGAACACCAAATAATGCATGCAGAGCAGAATTAGGCCGATACCCACTAATTATCAAAATCCAGAAAAGAGCCGTTAAATTCTACAACCACCTAAAAGGAAGTGATTCACAAACCTTCCATAACAAAGCCATCACCTACAGAGAGATGAACCTGGAGAAGAGTCCCCTAAGCAAGCTGGTCCTGGGGCTCTGTTCACAAACACAAACACACCCTACAGAGCCCCAGGACAACAGCACAATTAGACCCAACCAAATCATGAGAAAACAAAAAGATAATTACTTGACACATTGGAAAGAATTAACAAAAAAACAGAGCAAACTAGAATGCTATTTGTCCCTAAACAGAGAGTACACAGCGGCAGAATACCTGACCACTGTGACTGACCCAAAATTAAGGAAAGCTTTGACTATGTACAGACTCAGTGAGCATAGCCTTGCTATTGAGAAAGGCCGCCGTAGGCAGACATGGCTCTCAAGAGAAGACAGGCTATGTGCTCACTGCCCACAAAATGAGGTGGAAACTGAGCTGCACTTCCTAACCTCCTGCCCAATGTATGACCATATTAGAGAGACATATTTCCCTCAGATTACACAGATCCACAAAGAATTCGAAAACAAATCCAAATTTGAAAAACTCCCATATCTACTGGGTGAAATTCCACAGTGTGCCATCACAGCAGCAAGATTTGTGACCTGTTGCCACGAGAAAAGGGCAACCAGTGAAGAACACACACCATTGTAAATACAACCCATATTTATGCTTATTTATTTTATCTTGTGTCCTTTAACCATTTGTACATTGTTAAAACACTGTATATATATATATAATATGACATTTGTAATGTCTTTACTGTTTTGAAACCTCTGTATGTGTAATGCTTACTGTTAATTTTTGTTGTTTTTCACTTTATATTTTCACTTTGTACGTTGTCTACCTCACTTGCTTTGGCAATGTTAACACATGTTTCCCATGCCAATAAAGCCCTTGAATTGAATTGAATTGAATTAAAGGAAGCCTTGGCGGCAGTACCCGGGCGCATCTGTTGAGAGGCGAAGGGAGGGGGACCTGCACGCTCTCTACATACATTGTTTACTGCTGTCATAAAGACGTGCGCGTACACACATTCTCGAACCTAGGCGTGTATACAGTATGTATGTGCACGTGTCGGGCTGTGTGAGTAAAGTGCTTGTAGCGGAGACGCGCAGATTCTAGTTTGGGCAGGAAGTGGTGGGGGGGGGGAACTTTCAAGTGGATTAAATAACCTCGAAACTAATAAATTCAGCGGAGGCCTTTCAGGACGCTACGCAATGCGGTGCCGAAGCACTAGGCCTTCAGAGAGAGGAAGTACGAAGCGGTGCTAAGGTGTTTGCAATCAATCTCAGACTAAAGCGGGGGAGGGAGCCTCACTGAAAGGATCGCATTATTCTGCTCTACAAAGGAAATCGGAGAGTGCCGTCTCTAGGGGCCCTTGGCTGCATATTATAAGAGAGAGAGAGAAGCAGAAAGAGAGGGATTCTGAGGTGTAGTGTGAATTGTGTGTGTGTGTGGGGGGGGGGGGGGGGGGGTGTCTTGTCTCACACCCCTAGTGTGCATCTCCATGATTTAGCTGCCAGATACTAAACTGACATTAATACCATACATGGCTTAACCTATAGAATGATATCCAATCCACAAATTGACCTCTGGAAGTCTAGAATCTTTTTGACTTACCAGTTGGTATTCGCACACCCTTCCATACACATTGTCGGACACAGAGGGTAGGCTAGGGTGTGAGACAGAAGGCTTTACGTATGGCTACGTACACACACACACACACACATCGCTGCTCTCTCTGGTAGGTAACAGCTACCATCTGCTCCCCCTAACAGATATGAGAACGGGATGGGAGAGGTCTAGAGGAGTGGAGAGGAGAGGACGGGATGGGAGAGGTCTAGAGGAATGGACAGTATGGGAGAGGTCTAGAGGAGTGGACAGGAGAGGAGAGGACTGGATGAGAGAGGTCTAAAAGAGTGGACAGGAGAGGAGAGGACGGGATGGGAGAGATCTAGAGGAGTGGACAGGAGAGGAGAGGACTGGATGGGAGAGGTCTAGAGGAGTGGACAGGAGAAGAGAGGACTGGATGAGAGAGGTCTAAAGGAGTGGACAGGAGAGGAGAGGACGGGATGGGAGAGGTCTAGAGGAGTGGACAGGAGAGGAGAGGACGGGATGGGAGAGGTCTAGAGGAGTGGACAGGATGGGAGAGGTCTAGAGGAGTGGACAGGAGAGGAGAGGTCTAGAGGAGTGGACAGGAGAGGAGAGGACTGGATGAGAGAGGTCTAGAGGAGTGGACAGGAGAGGAGAGGACGGGATGGGAGAGGTCTAGAGGAGTGGACAGGAGAGGAGAGGACGGGATGGGAGAGGTCTAGAGGAGTGGACAGGAGAGGAGAGGACTGGATGGGAGAGGTCTAGAGGAGTGGACAGGAGAGGAGAGGTCTGTATGAGAGGTCTAGAGGAGTGGACATGAGAGGAGAGAAGGGGAGAGGATCGGAGGGAAGAGGTGCGAGAAAATGAAGGAAACTTTAGAATCTGTTGAAGCCTCCAAAGACTAGGCCAACACAGATTCAACATGGGCAGTGTGTGAATAAAAGCCTACCTTAATTAAATGTGTTGGTGGCAGTAGTCATTTGAATTGATTTGGATTAATTCAACAGGTATTTTTAATTAAGGAAAGGCTTAAGGTCTTAGTGATGACTCATCCTACCCTGCACCAGTCAGCCCCATCAATAGGCCACGCTAGGCTCTGTGCTTATTCGCTATTATAACCTTGTAATAATGTTATTATCAATGGACCATTACCCTAATCCCAGTGACCTTCTGACCTCTGTCAGTCATCACGAGCCCCTTAATGCATTCAGGACCAGTCTTCCCCCTCTACATCCCTCTCTTTAATTTATTCAATTAAATTTAGTGGACTTTATTGTCATGGCAAGTTAAATTACTTACATTGTCAAAGTACACACATAACAACCATGGTGGGACAAACAGTAGTAATAGTAGTAGTGGTGGTGGTAGCAGTAGGGGTAATTATGCGAGTAAGGGTTCTCTCTCACACACTCGTGATCTCTCACTCATTAACTCATTGTCTTTCTCTCCCGCTCCCTCATCCATCTCTTTAGCTCCCTCTTTGCCCCCCTTTCTTTCACTGCCCCCCCATCATCTCTCCTTACCTCTCTCTTCACAGGCTGTTCTAACCAAGGCTATTTTATCTTAATCTACTGATCGTCTACCAAAGGGTGTTCTATGTGAATAGGACAAGGTCAGTAAAGGTCTTTCTTTGAGAGCTGCGTTGGACAACCTTACTGATATGAATGACTGTACAGCAGCAGCGATTTACAGGCACCTCTGAAACAACAGCGTTTATAAGAAAGTTAGCGCAGGCATCTCTTTCTGTCTTCAAGATAACGCTGGCTCGGCTTCCTCTGTGCTCAAAAACAATCAGAAACGCGGCAGATCGAGGGGGAAATGGAAAGAGGGCCGGAGGGGGAGTTGTGATAATGCGAGTGCCAGCACTGAATACACAGCACCAACACCCGCTCTCTCCTCTTCGCTTGCTCCGACTGTGTGTGTCTGTGTGCTTGCATTTCATGCGTTTGAGCGAATAAAAGCAGAGCCTTGGACTGATTCAACTGCTGCAGAATGGAACAAAGATCGGC
Organism: Oncorhynchus clarkii lewisi; assembly: GCF_045791955.1. NCBI lineage: Eukaryota > Metazoa > Chordata > Actinopteri > Salmoniformes > Salmonidae > Oncorhynchus > Oncorhynchus clarkii. The sequence continues at coordinate 10,065,241 of NC_092153.1, read as the reverse complement.
TACAGCAACTTGAAAGTAGCTGCAAAAGATGGTCGCTTCACTTTAACTCCTGCCTAAAGCTAAGCAATAATGGTTTTGGTCATTTGAAAAGGTTCCTTTTGTTTGCTGAAAAAGTTTTCTTCAGCATGATTGTGATATGATTTATTGGAAGGCCAATGAATGTACACCTGGGTCCTCTGCACACCTACATGTACAGTGGCTGGAAGAAGTATTCACCCCCTTGGTATTTTTCCTATTTCCTACAACCTGGAATTAAAATATATTTTTGTAGGAGTTTATCATTTGATTTACACAACACTTTGAAGATGCAAAATATGTCTTGTGAAACAAGAAATAAGACAAAAAAAACAGAACTTGAGCGTGCATAACTATTCACCCGCCCCAAAGTCAATACTTTATAGTGCCACCTTTTGCAGCAAATAGAGCTGCAAGTCCCTTGGCATATGTCTCTATAAGCTTGGCACATCTAGCCACTGGGATTGTTGCTCATTCTTCAAGGCAATACTGCTTCAGCTCCTTCAAGTTGGATGGGTTCTGCTGGTGAAGAGCAGTCTTTAAGTCATACCACAGATTCTCAATTGGATTCAGGTCTGGGCTTTGACTAGACCATTCCAGGACATTTAAATGTTTCCCCTTATACCACTCAAGTGTTGCTTTAGCAGTATGCTTAGGGTCATTATCCTGCTAGAAGCATGCCACCGCCATGCTTCACTGTGGGGATGGTATTCTCAGGGTGATGAGAGGTGTTGGGTTTGCACCATTCATAGCGTTTTTCTTGAAGGCCAAAAAAGCTCAATTTTAGTCTCATCTGACCAGAGTACCTTATTCCATATGTTTGGGGAGTCTCCCACATGCGTTTTGGCGAACACCAAACGTGTTTGATAATTTTTTACTTTAAGCAAGGGCTTTTTTCTGGACATTCTTCCATAAAGCCCAACTCTGTGGAGTGTACGGCTTAAAGTGGTCCTATGGACAGATACTCCAATCTCTGCTGTGGAGCTTTTCAGCTCCTTCAGGGTTGTCTTTGGTCTCTTTGTTGCCTCTCTGATTAATGCCCTCCTTGCCTGGTCTGTGAGTTTTGGTGGGTGGCCCTCTCTTGGCAGGTTTGTTATGGTGACATTCTTTCATTTTTTAAATAATGGATTTAATGGTGCTCCATGGGATGTTCAACGTTTCTGATATTTCTTTATAACCCACCCCTGATCTGTACTTCTCCACAGCTTTGTCCCTGACCTGTTTGGCAAGATCCTTGGTCTTCATGGTGTCGCTTGCTTGATGGTGCCCCTTCCTTAGTGGTGTTGCAGACTCTGGGGCTTTTCAGAACATGTGTTTAAATACTGAAATCATGTGACACTTAGATTGCGCACAGGTGGACTTTATTTAGCTAATTATGTGACTTCTGAAGGTAATTGGTTGCACCAGATCTTATTTAGGGGCTTCATAGCAAAGGGGTGAATACATACGCACACACCACTATTCTGTTTTGTATTTTGTAGTAATAATTTGTAGTAATAAAGTAATTTTTTTCATTTCACTTCACCAATTTGGACTTTTTTGTGTATGTCCATTACATGAAATCCAAATAAAAATCCATTTAAATTACAGGTTGTAATGGAACAAAATAGGAAAAGTGCCAAGGGGATGAATACTTTTTTAAGGCACTGTAGTATTTGCCCACTGACGTAAAGCCTAGGTCTGGGAGCTAACACAATTATTCAGTTTTCACGTAAGGTTGGGCTACTCATCACTCGAGCATAGTACACCGAACAACCTCCGCTTCTCACTCACTCACACACACACCCTCCAGCTCTGACCTCTCTTTGGAAGAGAAAGTGGTTACAAATGACTAAACACTGCATTTCTCAGAGGTCATATGACAGCAGAGGGGTCATATGCTGAGAAGGAAAACAGTCCTCCTCCACCTCCTGTCCCAGCTAGCACATAACGTTCTGAGAACCATATGTTTCTTAGAGCTTGGTGAGAGTGTGGTTGTCCTATGGTTATTTTGCATACAACCTTCCCACAACTTTCTGGGAATGTTATAGAATAGTTGCTTGGCTTTGGAACATCCTCAGCACATTTAAGGAACTTGACAAAATAATGTATTTTATTGGTATTTCATTACTTTAACAGACTGTTTCCTAAAAATGTAAATCTGGTTAAATGTAATACATTTTTTGGTTATGTTCAAGGAACTTTCTCCAACTGGTTTGATATTGGGAATAGTTCAGAGAACGTTAAGAAACAACATTCTTCTGTGGGATTTTCCTCATTGTTCTACTTAACGTCATGTTCTCAGAACATTATGAAACATTCCATAAAACCACACGAAGACATTAGTAACGTTCAAAGAATGTTATTTAAAAATGTATACTTTTGGTTCTCAGTGTCAACAAAACTCTATCCTCTACCTTGTTAATTGTGTTCAGGTGTGTTGGCCAATATTTGGCCACACCTGGTCTTAATGAATGCTTGTTTCCTTTAAAATGGAGTCTGTTTGAATAGACTAAAATTAACAGCTTGTATGAGTAAAAAACATGGCATGCTAGCTGCCTCCTGGTGGCGTAGTGAACTAATTCCATAGTTAGAGAACAGAAGATCATAGGTTTGAATCTCACTGATGCGGTGCCACAATAAAAAAATAAATGCGTTTGCATGGTTAATGCCTAAGCAAATACATTAACCACGTGTCCTATCTTTTGAAAAAGTTAACCTAAGCTAGCAGAGTTATTGCTGAAACATTCAGTGAACGTTTTAAGGAAGTTATAAAAATACCTCCAAATATCCAATATATTCTGTTTCAGATTGTAAATAAAACCTCCCAGGAAAATGTTCAGAGGACCATAGTAAAACATTCCCAGAACAGGCTAAATGTCCAGGGGACCACAGTAAAACATTCCCAGAACAGGTTAAATGTTCAGGGGACCATAGTAAAACATTCCCAGAACAGGCTAAATGTCCAGGGGACCATAGTAAAACATTCCCAGAACAGGCTAAATGTCCAGGGGACCATAGTAAAACATTCCCAGAACAGGCTAAATGTCCAGAGGACCATAGTAAAACATTCCCAGAACAGGCTAAATGTCCAGGGGACCATAGTAAAACATTCCCAGAACAGGCTAAATGTCCAGAGGACCATAGTAAAACATTCCCAGAACAGGCTAAATGTCCAGGGGACCATAGTAAAACATTCCCAGAACAGGCTAAATGTCCAGAGGACCATAGTAAAACATTCCCAGAACAGGCTAAATGTCCAGGGGACCATAGTAAAACATTCCCAGAACAGGCTAAATGTTCAGGGGACCATAGTAAAACATTCCCAGAACAGGCTAAATGTCCAGAGGACCATAGTAAAACATTCCCAGAACAGGTTAAATGTTCAGGGGACCATAGTAAAACATTCCCAGAACAGGCTAAATGTTCAGGGGACCATAGTAAAACATTCCCAGAACAGGCTAAATGTCCAGAGGACCATAGTAAAACATTCCCAGAACAGGTTAAATGTTCAGGGGACCATAGTAAAACATTCCCAGAACAGGCTAAATGTTCAGGGGACCATAGTAAAACATTCCCAGAACAGGCTAAATGTTCACTTCCATTCTCAGAATGTTTAAAACTTTCCATTTTACTGGTTTCATACCCAGAACCAACAGGTAACCAAAAACGTATGTTCTCACAACTTCCAAGGAACCAAATGTGCTATCTGGAGTGTCATCAACTCAAATGAGATATGGGAGGATGGCACAGCTTAGTTTATTAGTCTCCTGAAGAGCTTCTATACAACTTTGTTTTTTCCCTGGCCGCTGCTTTCAGAAGATCCCTTCCTCCCCCTCATTTTCCAATTTGCCCGTGACTCCATGTCTTGCTGCGGAAGCAGAGGCCAGGAGTGGAATTCTTTGGGGGAGGAGTGTAATTCCCGAGCTTTAGACTCATGCAGACCATTCTCTCGACACAGACTTACATGTTAGTCATTTAGCTGACTTAAGTGTGTTCAGCTAAGGTAAGGTAGCTAGCTACCTAGTAAAAGCGTGTGCGACAAGAGAGCCTAAAAAACTATTCAATGCTTGCTATAATTCAGCATCAGTGCAAAGCACATAGAGTCTGTGGTGTGTGTGCTTGCGTGCGTGTGTGTGCAGACAGGCGCATTGCCTCGAATGTTCAATTGTATCCAATTACAGCACATGCGGCGATACGGAAGGAATAACTCTTTCTTTGTGACAGCTAGATGTGATTATTCCATACCGCGTGAAACGATGTGAAAAACATAGTTCTTTGTAGGAAAATCTCTCCAATGAGGGATATCTGAGGATGTATCTCTCAATAAGGGCTTAGCCTCTATCTCTCTCTCGCGCTTTCTTTCTTTCTGTCCCTCCCCTCCCCCTACCTCCTGTCTTACCCCCCCCCCCCCCCCCATCCCTCTCGCTCTCTCTCTCTCTAACAGCCTGTCAGTCAGCAGCAGCGGTAGGGTCTGTCAAGGTGTCCGCTGATGGCCCTGTGTCTGAGGCAGCCACAGCCTCTGCATCAAAAAGACAGCCGTGTGTGTGCCAAAGGTGAATAGGCTTCTGCTGGATCATCCCATCTTTCTCTCGCTCTCTTTCTGGGTGTGATGGTGATGTGTCCTCTATGTCTGATGGTGGAGTGTGTGTGTGTGTGTGTGTGTGATGGCTGTGCGGTAGCGTGGGGAGCTGCAGTTTGATGATATTAAATATTAAAAGGCTTCCATGAATAATAGAGTCTGACAGCTCGTCCCCAGTGTCCGCCTGGCTCTGCTGCCGCACACACACACGGATGAGTGTGCGCTGTTCTACAAAGGCCACTCCCTGGTCTTTCTCTTCCTCTCCCTTTGTCCTGCTCTCTCTTCCTCTCTCTGTTATTGCTCCTGTCTTTTCTCCATCCATTCTCTGTTCCCTCCCCTCTCCAGAGACCATCCGTCCCTCTCAACCCCCTGTTCCCCCACGGGGTCCCTGTCCTGCAGCCTGTCTGTGTCAACCTCTCACACACCATCTCACACACCATCTCACACACCATCTCACACACACACACACACACACACCATCTCACACACACACACACACACACACACACACACACACACACACACACACACACTCTTGCCTTATCTGTTCACTGTCACCTCACTGAAGTGTGTTTCCAACCGTTGTCTGCACCATGTGAGAAAACATACACACAAACATTTAGAAACACACAGGAAGTCTCATAACACATTCTCTCTGCTATCAGTCCTCATCTGTTGGTTGAGCTCTGCTATCAGTCCTCATCTGTTGGTTGAGCTCTGCTATCAGTCCTCATCTGTTGGTTGAGCTCTGCTATCAGTCCTCATCTATTGGTTGAGCTCTGCTATCAGTCCTCATCTATTGGTTGAGCTCTGCTATCAGTCCTCATCTATTGGTTGAGCTCTGCTATCAGTCCTCATCTATTGGTTGAGCTCTGCTATCAGTCCTCATCTGTTGGTTGAGCTCTGCTATCAGTCCTCATCTATTGGTTGAGCTCTGCTATCAGTCCTCATCTATTGGTTGAGCTCTGCTATCAGTCCTCATCTATTGGTTGAGCTCTGCTATCAGTCCTCATCTGTTGGTTGAGCTCTGCTATCAGTCCTCATCTATTGGTTGAGCTCTGCTATCAGTCCTCATCTATTGGTTGAGCTCTGCTATCAGTCTTCATTACTCTGTCAACATCTTAACAAGAACCAAAGTGCTACGTGCTCAAGTATGACAGGTCGTGAACATGTGAGAAAAATGAAAGCTTTTCTATTTACAACAAATATACAGTCAAATTCTAAATGTTCCTTTTATATAAAACTTGGTCTAACTAGCATAATGTGAGGGATGGGTCTCTGTTAGAGGTGTAGATGGTTGGCAGTAACTACCTTTGCCAGTTTGAGATGTAGGTTGAGGATGTTAAACATGGATGGTGAGAAGAGAAAGAGAGCGAGTTAAAGAGAGGGAGGTAAAGAAAGAGACAGTTAAATTAGGCAGATTCATATGTTGCAGAGGAGGAAAGGACGAGGATTAGACCTTCCAGATTCACAAACTTCAGCTCTCTCTCCCTCTCTCCTCTTCTTCTTCTCTGCATAATCTGATTCCACAGCCACACCGCCGGGGTAATCTCTCAGAGACAATTTCCCAGCAGCCCTCCTCTCCTTTTCCTCCTCTCCCTCCTCTCCCTCCCCCCGCTCTTCCTCTCTTTTGTCAGAGAAAGAGAGAGCCAGGCTGCATAACAAGGTGCTGTGTTTACCAGGCTGCCTGCTTATCAGAGGATCTCTGGGCAGAAAGAAACGATGATATTAGACTGGCTGCACACGGAGAGGGTGCTCCTGTCCCGCTGACGAGTGGCAAGGGGAGGGTGTGTGTGTGTGTGTGAGAGAGAGAGAGAGAGAGAGAGAGAGAGAGAGAGAGAGAGAGAGAGAGAGAAAGAGAGATGGAACAGCGACCTGACGCCAGCCAGCGCCTGTCCTCATTATCCTCTGGAGGCACAGCGACCGACAGTGCCATGTTAATGCAGGTCACGCCCGACATGCGCGCACGCACACACACACACACACACACACACACACACACACACACACACACACACACACACACACACACACCCCACAACCCCAGAATACGTAAACATGCATATTGACATACACATACACGCTCCCTATCCAGGTCCCCAGATTAGGCTATGCACGCATGCATACGCATAGGTGTTTGGTCTGGGCTTGATGAGCCCCCTGAGGATATGCAGCGGAGTGTGTGGAGGGTGGGGAGTTGCTTGAAAAGTCTGAAATGTGAAACCTCAGTCCAGCGGCAGAGCCCTTTGATCCCCTCTTACCTCTGTCCTCTCTCAGCCCATGTTAACCCCTACACTGCTCATTGAGTTCTGCACTGCAGCTGACCTCTGTCTTCTCTCAGCCCATGTTAACCCCTACACTGCTCATTGAGTTCTGCACTGCAGCTGACCTCTGTCTTCTCTCAGCCCATGTTAACCCCTACACTGCTCATTGAGTTCTGCACTGCAGCTGACCTCTGTCCTCTCTCAGCCCATGTTAACCCCTACACTGCTCATTGGGTTCTGCACTGCAGCTGACCTCTGACCTCTCTCAGCCCATGTTAACCCCTATACTGCTCATTGGGTTCTGCACTGCAGCTGACCTCTGTCCTCTCTCAGCCCATGTTAACCCCTACACTGCTCATTGGGTTCTGCACTGCAGCTGACCTCTGTCCTCTCTCAGCCCATGTTAACCCCTACACTGCTCATTGGGTTCTGCACTGCAGTTGACCTCTGCTCCAGCCTCTCCAACCTAATGTGTGCGTGTTTGTGTATCTGGGGAGATGGATAAAAGCAGAAGACATTTCCATCTCGTGTGAACGAATAAAGTATATCTTAAAACCCACCTGACCACATGTCTCCTCTCTCTCAACTCAACCCACCTGACCTCATGTCTCCTCTCTCAACTCTATAAACCTGACCTCATGTGTCCTCTCTCTCAACTCAACCCACCTGACCTCATGTCTCCTCTCTCAACTCAACCCACCTGACCTCATGTCTCCTCTCTCTCAACTCAACCCACCTGACCTCATGTCTCCTCTCTCTCAACTCAACCCACCTGACCTCATGTCTCCTCTCTCTCAACTCAACCCACCTGATCTCATGTCTCCTCTCTCTCATCTCAACCCACCTGACCTCATGTCTCCTCTCTCTCAACTCAACCCACCTGATCTCATGTCTCCTCTCTCTCATCTCAACCCACCTGACCTCATGTCTCCTCTCTCTCAACTCAACCCACCTGACCTCATGTCTTCTCTCTCTCAACTCAACCCACCTGACCTCATGTCTCCTCACTCTCAACTCAACCCACCTGACCTCATGTCTTCTCTCTCTCAACTCAATCCACCTGACCTCATTTCTTCTCTCTCTCAACTCAACCCACCTGATCTCATGTCTCCTCTCTCTCAACTCAACCCACTTGACCTCATGTCTCCTCTCTCAACTCTATACACCTGACCTCATGTGTCCTCTCTCTCAACTCTATACACCTGACCTCACGTCTCCTCCTAGCCAGCTCACACCCTACATCCCACTCCTTCTCCCCCTAAACCTCCACCCTCCAACCCCCCTTGCTTTTACGAGCTGTTATGACTTGGAAATGCATTCCCCCCCTCTTTCCCCCCGGGGAAACAAGCCAGCGCACTGCGCTGCCATGAGCACAGCAACATAAAACAATCAATATGACTGTCAGGCAAGAGTGATGTGGAGGAAGGGAAGGAGAGAAGAAGGGGGGTCCTGCCTGCCTGCCTCCCTAGCTGACTCCCTGCCTGCCTGCCTGCCTCCCTAGCTGACTCCCTGCCTCCCTCCCTGCCTGCCTGCCTGCCTGCCTGCCTGCCTCCCTAGCTGACTCCCTGCCTGCCTGCCTGCCCCCCTAGCTGACTCCCTGCCTGCCTGCCTGCCTCCCTAGCTGTCTTCCTGTCTCCCTGCCTGCCCCCCTAGCTGACTCCCTGCCTGCCTGCCTCCCTAGCTGACTCCCTGCCTGCCTGCCTGACTTCCTGCCTCCTTCCCTGCCTCCTTCCCTGCCTCTCTGCCCTCATAGCCTCTCCCTGGGCTGTCCGCCAGCCTGCCTGGCGCGTTGCTGTGTGAGCCGTTAGCGCCGGGTGCTATCGGGGGCTCAAGCCGGGCCGCCACTCAAGAAGGCAGCGCAGCACCGCCAGGGGTTTATGGCCGTGGGCCGCGGGCCAAACCGAAGCGCCTGGAAAACTTTACCGCTGAGGTAACTCTGTGTGGAGACACGTTCTCTCATTACTCCCATCAGAGTGGTGTTTCTCCTCTCTCCTCATTCTTAGCTCCACGTTCAACCTAGAAGACTTTCTCATGACTACCTTTGCAGCTTTGAATGTGTCCATTTTTTTGGAATACTAAGGTACTGTCTGTATTGTCATGGTAACACAGACTTTCACTGAAATCCAGCAATGGTCTCAATGGGAGATTTGACTGACTAACATTTGAGCTATGTGTGTTAATATTCTGAGATTGTGTGTTTGTACAGTCTTGTCATAACGCATCACCACAGTCCCCTGTTGATAGATGTCGAGCCTGGGAGAGCCTCCTATGTTTCCCCATCCTCCATTTAGAGGCTGTGCACACACTTAAATACACACACACACACACACACACACACACACACACACACACACACACACACACACACACACACACACACACACACACACACACACACACACACACACACACACACACACACACACACACACACACACACTCCACGCAGACACCAGTACACTCACTGACCACCCATCCTGTTATGTTCTGATCCACACACTTCCCCTGTGATTACGTGTTGTTTGATTTAACAGCAACAACAGACGGTCGGATCAGCCCTCTGCAGAGCCGTGAAAACACTACTGCTGCCTGTTTCCCGCTTCCCTACCTCTCTCTGTCTCTATCTTCCTTTCTCCCTCCCTCTCTCTCCTCTCTCTTTCGTTCTCTATCACTCCCTTTCTCTCTCTAGTTCTGTCACTCTCTCTCCTTCTCTCTGTAGGTCTGTCACTCTCTCTCTCCCTCTCTCTCTCTCTCTCTCTCTCTCTCTGTCTCTCTCTCTTCCCCTCCGCCTCCGCAGCCTTGGAAAATAAATATAGAGAGACGTTATTTATTTGTTGACACAAAGAGCTGTTTCCACGCTGCACATAGACAGACAGGCAGGCAGGCAGACTCACAGGCAGACAGACATACCCACAAACAGACTCACAGGCAGGCAGGCAGAGAGACAGACAGAGTGGGCTGACTGTCTGGGCTGCTTGGCTAGCGTGCCTATCCTGTGACTCAGCCACCAGAGAAACAAGTGTGTGTGTGCGTTTGGGGAGGGGCTGTGAGGCCAGCCAAACCCCTATGTCTTGCAGCCCAAGCAGAGAGAGAGAAGAGAGGAGGATGGTAGTTGCAGCCCAGGTAGAGAGAGAGAAGGCAGGAGGATTGTAGTTGCAGCCCAAGCAGAGAGAGAGAGAGAAGGGAGGAGGATGGTAGTTGCAAGACCCAAGCAGAGAGAGAGAAGGGAGGAGGATGGTAGTTGCAGCCCAAGCAGAGAGAGAGAAGGGAGGATAACTGTAGTTGCAGCCCAAGTAGAGAGAGAGAAGGGAGGAGGACGGTAGTTGCAGCCTAATTAGAGAGAGAGAAGGGAGGAGGACGGTAGTTGCAGCCCAAGTAGAGAGAGAGAAGGGAGGAGGATGGTAGTTGCAGCCCAAGTAGAGAGAGAGAAGGGAGGATAACTGTAGTTGCAGCCCAAGTAGAGAGAGAGAAGGGAGGAGGATGGTAGTTGCAGCCCAAGTAGAGAGAGAGAAGGGAGGATAACTGTAGTTGCAGCCCAAGTAGAGAGAGAGAAGGGAGGAGGACGGTAGTTGCAGCCTAATTAGAGAGAGAGAAGGGAGGAGGACAGTAGTTGCAGCCCAAGTAGAGAGAGAGAAGGGAGGAGGATGGTAGTTGCAGCCCAAGTAGAGAGAGAGAAGGGAGGAGGATGGTAGTTGCAGCCCAAGTAGAGAGAGAGAAGGGAGGAGGATGGTAGTTGCAGCCCAAGTAGAGAGAGAGAAGGGTGGAGGACGGTAGTTGCAGCCCAAGCAGAGAGAGAGAAGGGAGGAGGATGGTAGTTGCAAGGCCCAAGCAGAGAGAGAGAAGGGAGGAGGATGGTAGTTGCAGCCCAGGTAGAGAGAGAGAAGGCAGGAGGATTGTAGTTGCAGCCCAAGCAGAGAGAGAGAGAATGGAGGAGGATGGTAGTTGCAGCCCAAGCAGAGAGAAGGGAGGAGGATGGTAGTTGCAGCCCAAGTAGAAAGAGAGAAGGGAGGAGGATGGGAGTTGCAGCCCAAGCAGAGAGAGAGAAGGGAGGAGGATGGTAGTTGCAGCCCAAGTAGATAGATAGAATGGTGGAGGACGGTAGTTGCAGCCCAAGCAGAGAGAAGGGAGGAGGATGGTAGTTGCAGCCCAAGTAGAAAGAGAGAAGGGAGGAGGATGGTAGTTGCAGCCCAAGTAGAGAGAGATAAGGGAGGAGGATTGTAGTTGCAAGGCCCAAGCAGAGAGAGTGAAGGGAGGAGGATGGTAGTTGCAAGGCCCAAGCAGAGAGAGAGAAGGGAGGAGGACGGTAGTTGCAGCCTAATTAGAGAGAGGGAAGGGAGGAGGACGGTAGTTGCAGCCCAAGCAGAGAGAGAGAAGGGAGGAGGATGGTAGTTGCAGCCCAAGTAGAGAGAGATAAGGGAGGAGGATGGTAGTTGCAAGGCCCAAGCAGAGAGAGTGAAGGGAGGAGGATGGTAGTTGCAGCCCAGGTAGAGAGAGAGAAGGCAGGAGGATTGTAGTTGCAGCCCAAGCAGAGAGAGAGAGAAGGGAGGAGGATGGTAGTTGCAGCCCAATTAGAGAGAGAGAAGGGAGGAGGATGGTAGTTGCAGCCCAAGTAGAGAGAGAGAAGGGAGGAGGATGGTAGTTGCAGCCCAAGTAGAGAGAGACAAGGGTGGAGGACGGTAGTTGCAGCCCAAGCAGAGAGAGAGAAGGGATGAGGATGGTAGTTGCAGCCCAAGTAGATAGATAGAATGGTGGAGGACGGTAGTTGCAGCCCAAGCAGAGAGAGAAGGGAGGAGGATGGTAGTTGCAAGGCCCAAGCAGAAAGAGAGAAGGGAGGAGGATGGTAGTTGCAGCCCAAGCAGAGAGAGAGAAGGGAGGAGGATGGTAGTTGCAGCCCAAGTAGAGAGAGAAGGGAGGAGGATGGTAGTTGCAAGACCCAAGCAGAGAGAGAGAAGGGAGGAGGATGGTAGTTGCAGCCCAAGCAGAGAGAGAAGGGAGGAGGATGGGAGTTGCAAGACCCAAGTAGAGAGAGAGAAGGGAGGAGGACGGTAGTTGCAAGGCCCAAGCAGAGAGAGAGAAGGGAGGAGGATGGTAGTTGCAAGGCCCAAGTAGAGAGAGAGAAGGGAGGAGGATGGTAGTTGCAAGGCCCAAGCATAGAGAGAAGGGAGGAGGACGGTAGTTGCAGCCCAAGCAGAGAGAGAGAGAAGGGAGGAGGACGGTAGTTGCAGCCCAAGCAGAGAGAGAGAGAAGGGAGGAGGATGATAGTTGCAGCCCAAGTAGAGAGAGACAAGGGTGGAGGACGGTAGTTGCAGCCTAATTAGAGAGAGGGAAGGGAGGAGGACGGTAGTTGCAGCCCAAGCAGAGAGAGAGAGAAGGGAGGAGGATGGTAGTTGCAACCCAAGTAGAGAGAGAGAAGGGAGGAGGACGGTAGTTGCAGCCTAATTAGAGAGAGGGAAGCGAGGAGGACGGTAGTTGCAGCCCAAGTAGAGAGAGAGAAGGGAGGAGGACGGTAGTTGCAGCCCAAGTAGAGAGAGAGAAGGGAGGATAACGGTAGTTGCAGACCAAGCAGAGAGAGAGAAGGGAGGAGGATGGTAGTTGCAGCCCAAGCAGAGAGAAGGGATGAGGATGGTAGTTGCAGCCCAAGTAGAGAGAGAGAAGGGAGGAGGACGGTAATTGCAGCCCAAGTAGAGAGAGAGAAGGGAGGAAGACGGAAGCTGTCTCCTCTCTCTCTCTCTCCTTATTTCTATGTGCTGCTCTGTCCTTGGCTAGTGGGCGTGTGTGTGTGTGTGTGTGTTTGTGTGTGTGTGTGTGTGTGTATTAGTGTGATGGTCACAGGGCTGTGTTCCGCTCCTTGCCTCTCTCGCTCTCTCTCTCTCTCTCTCTCTCTCTCTCTCTCTCTCTCTCTCTCTCTCTCTCTCTCTCTCTCTCTCTCTCTCTCTCTCCGCTGCTCCCTCCATTTTGTCACGGAACTTCACTCCTCTCAGTGAAAATCGCTGCTTCACAGCAACATTTTAGAGGCGGTAGTTGCTCCCTCACCCGCCCGTCCCAACTGACACATTCTTGGCTCAGCGTTTGGCAGTTTGTGAATTGTGTTTACAAGGACACGATGTGTGTAGCGGTGATGGTGGTGGGTTCATCTCCTCCCCTCTTTCTCCCTCTCCGCCTTCTCCTCCCCCCGTTCACTCCTTTTCCCCCTTACTATGTGAAGGTCTGTGGGACAAAGCGAGGAAGCGCGGAGGCAGCGGTCAGCTCTGTGTAGGACAGCAGTGTTTGTCTCCAGAGAGACTCGCCTGCAATTTTCTAACCTCTCTGTGTACTCTCCATGTATATGGCCCACAGAGAATTCTGTCTGATATGTATGCTGGCACACACACACTCACACTCACACTCACACACACTCACACTCACACTCACACACACACACACACACACACACACACACACACACACACACACACACACACACACACACACACACACACACACACACACACTCACACACAAACAGGCACACACAAACGCAGATCAATGAGTCATCAGGACTGTATTCAGGCCAAGGCTGCCTCGTTGTATTCTGCTCAGACAGATGGAAGATGAGATGGAAGGAGAATGATTTGAAAAGTTTGCCAGAATATTCCCTTTGTGGACACCTGCGTCGATTGAAGAACAGTTGAACACGACCCTAGTATCCACCATTTTGGTTCAGTCTCTCACCGGCTTCTGCTTCGTTTCTGAATGGCAGTTGATGGAGGATAAAGGGATGTTTTGATTTATCTGAGGGATGTGACCTCATCTTCTAACTTTATGATACCATCCTCTCTGTATTCAATACAAGCTAGATGTCCACTCTTTTTTTGTCATTTACAACATCTATTTATATTTATTTGGAAAATCTTAAACACCTGCATGTCTCAACTTGTGTAACAGGGTGCATTGCCCTGAAACAGGAATATAGCATACTATTACCATGTTATTGCCACTTCCTTCCATGCTGTAATGTAAAGTGCTACCACATATAGCTATTTGTCAGTTTAGAAAACAGCAACAACAATAACTACCTCCCACATCTTTTTTCATCAGGTTCTACCCTGGCTCCATCCAAACCCCTCTGTTAGTCCTACCCTGACTCTATCCAAACCCCTCTGTTAGTTCTACCCTGGCTCTATCCAAACCCCTCTGTTAGTCATACCCTGACTCTATCCAAACCCCTCTGTTAGGTCTACCCTGGCTCTATTCAAACCTCTGTTAGTCCTACCCTGACTCTATCCAAACCCCTCTGTTAGTCCTACCCTGACTCTATCCAAACCTCTCTGTTAGTCATACCCTGGCTCTATCCAAACCCCTCTGTTAGTCCTACCCTGGCTCTATCCAAACCCCTCTGTTAGTCCTACCCTGGCTCTATCCAAATCCCTCTGTTAGTCCTACCCTGACTCTATCCAAACCTCTCTGTTAGTCCTACCCTGACTCTATCCAAACCCCTCTGTTAGTCCTACCCTGGCTCTATCCATATCCTCAATTACAGAATCCTACTGCTGGCCAGAAAAACAGATCGATACAGCCCACTGTGGACTTTGCAAAAGAGAGGTGTGTGTGTTTGTGTGTGTGTGTGTGTGTGTGTGTGTGTGTGTGTGTGTGTGTGTGTGTGTGTGTGTGTGTGTGCGTGCGTGCGTGCGTGCGTGCGTGCGTGCGTGCGTGCGCAGCAGATGCCTCCTGAGCTTGCACTTACTCCGCTAAAGAGCAGAATGTGTGTGCGTGCCTGCATGTTTACGTGCCTGCCTGAGCAGACCATAGCAGAGCGGAGTGGCTCAGTGCAGAGCAGCACGGCTCCAAGGCGTTTGCAAACTAACAGACGATTAGCACTACGAAGCAACACAAAGAGACCTAGCTCATTATTCTGTTCGGACTGCTACATCACCGCCGCCGGGTAGCAAGCAGCGCACACACACACACACACACACACACACACACACACACACACACACACACACACGCACACACACACTTTTACTGCTGCCTCGCCCCAGGTAGAGATCGGAGCACTCCTCAAAATGATCATAATCACCTACCTCACTCCCCCCACACATCCGCATGCAGTAACACGAGCAGGAACCAGGTGGTTCGTGCCTTGAATGCTGATTTGCTGACAGCCTTGGTATATCCGACACCCGTATAACACAGGTATGACAAAACATGTATTTTTACTGCTCTAATTACGTTGGTAACCAGTTTATAATAGCAATAAGGCACCTCAGAGGTTTGTGGTTTATGGCCAATATACCATGGTTAAGGGCTGTATCCAGGCACTCCACGTTGTATACAGCCTTTAGACGTTGTATATTGGCCATATACCACATTATTGCATTATTGCTTAAATATATCACCACACAACGCAACACATGGCTGCAACCAATTCAAGACAAGGAATCAGCCGTCGCTGAAAGCCTCGTTTTCTACACATCTCAAAAAACATTGATGACTAAAAGGGGAAACAGAGAGTAACGCTTTTACCCAGACACATTCACAAACATCACTCTCTCCCTCTCCCTCGCTCTCCTTCTCTCTCCCCACCTCTCTCTCTCCATCTCTCTCCCTCTCTCTGATTGCAGTTCTCTCCCGTGGAGACAAAACGAGGGCTGATTGCCAGGGGCGCTGAATAGAAGGAAGACCCATTTACGCAGCGCAAACAGCATCTATAATGGATGTGGAAGGGAAGGGGAGAGAGAGAGAGAAAACGTCTTCAGAGCCAAGGTTTGTGAACGCACCCCAAAAAAGGAAGCAGAGAGAGAGAGAGAGAGAGAGAGAGAGAGAGAGAGAGAGAGAGAGAGAGAGAGAGAGAGAGAGAGAGAGAGAGAGAGAGAGTGTGTGTCAATCAAATTGTATTTGTCACATGGGCAGAATACAACGGGTGTAAAATTTACTGGGAAATGCTTACTTACAAGTCCTTCCCAATGATGCAGAGTAAAAAATACAATAACAAAAATTACACAAGAGGAATAAAATACACAAGAATGGAGCTGTATACAGATAGTACCAGTACCATATCAATGTGGAGCTATATACAGGAAGTACCAGTACCATATCAATGTGGAGCTATATACAGATAGTACCAGCACCAGATCAATGTGGAGCTATATACAGGAAGTACCAGTACCATATCAATGTGGAGTTATATACAGAAAGTACCAGTACCATATCAATGTGGAGCTATATACAGATAGTACCAGCACCAGATCAATGTGGAGCTATATACAGGAAGTACCAGTACCATATCAATGTGGAGTTATATACAGAAAGTACCAGTACCATATCAATGTGGAGCTATATACAGATAGTACCAGTTCCGGATCAATGTGGAGCTATATACAGATAGTACCAGTACCATATCAATGTGGAGCTATATACAGGGAGTACCAGTACCAGATCAATGTGGAGCTATATACAGGAAGTACCAGTACCATATCAATGTGGAGCTATATACAGATAGTACCAGTTCCGGATCAATGTGGAGCTATATACAGATCGTACCAGTACCATATCAATGTGGAGCTATATACAGATAGTACCAGTTCCAGATCAATGTGGAGCTATATACAGGAAGTACCAGTTCCAGATCAATGTGGAGCTATATACAGATAGTACCAGTACCAGATCAATGTGGAGCTATATACAGGAAGTACCAGTACCATATCAATGTGGAGCTATATACAGGAAGTATACCATAATTTTCAAATAAATTCATTAAAAATCCTACAATGTGATTTTCTGGATTTTTTTTTCTCATTTTGTCCATCATAGTTAAAGTGTACCTATGATGGAAATTACAGGCCTCTCTCATCTTTTTAAGTGGGAGAACTTGCACAATTGGTGGCTGACTAATTACTTTTTTGCCCCACTATATATATAGAGAGAGAGCGAGGTGTGTAGCAGATGTCTTCTAGCTCCTGTGGAGTCTGGTGTTATGCTTTTTGTTTCTCCCGTTTAGCCATCAACCTGTTTTTTTATTAACCCATCCACCTCCTTGGACAAATCCAATCAAATCAAAATGTATTTGTCTCATGCACCGAATACAACAGGTATAGATAGACCTTACTGTGAAATGCTTACTTACTATATACAGGGGTACCGGTACTGAGTCAATTTGCAGGGGTACTGGTTAGTCAAGGTAATTTTCAAAGTGACTATGCATAGATAATAAACAGTGAGTAGTAGCAGTGTGAGTGGGGAGGTCAATGTAAATAGTCCAGGTGGCCACTTGATTATTTGTTCAGCAGTCTTATGGCTTTGGGGTAGATTAAGGAGCCTTTTGGTCCTAGACGTTGCACTCTGGTACCGCTTGCCGTGCGGTAACAGAGAGAACAATCTATGACTTGGATGACTGGAGTCTTTGACAATTTTTTGGGCCTTCATCTGACCACCTAGTATATACAGTGCCTTGCGAAAGTATTCGGCCCCCTTGAACTTTGCGACCTTTTGCCACATTTCAGGCTTCAAACATAAAGATATAAAACTGTATTTTTTTGTGAAGAATCAACAACAAGTGGGACACAATCATGAAGTGGAACGACATTTATTGGATATTTCAAACTTTTTTAACAAATCAAAAACTGAAAAATTGGGTGTGCAACACGAGGACACAATGCATGTCTGACTACCTCTGGAGGTGGGAAGGATAATCTGATCACAATGTGTCTTTTGATTGTCTACACTTGTCTAAAAATGTGGGCACAGTCAGAATGTGGACAACATCAGGACAAAGGACGCAAGTTAGAACCAGATATAAACAGCCAGACACACCATCAGGAAACCAGAGAGAGCGGTGAGCAATCGTCAGCCTCCGTCGCCGTAGCGGCTGGTAGCTCACTGCTAGGGACAGCGAACAGGGAGGGAAGCGAGCGGCCGTCCGTCCCCGACGCACCATGGCAACGGAACAGCTTTAATTAGAGGAGAGAGAAAGAGAGAGAGAGACTACGCTTCGTAACCTGAGCGAGCGAGAAGCAAGGCAGACAGTGTTGTTCCTGTGTTAGTGCTGGGCTAATGAAAAATGAATGAGCCCTGCGGGGGCCGGGGACCTGGCGCTGTGTTGGGGGGGGGGGGGGGGGGGGCGACTGGCTGCTCAGGTTACTGGGGAGGAGGCTTGGTGGGCTCTTGGCGGCCGGGTTAAGCTGCAGTAAACAGGCGTTGAAGGGTGTCGGATTACTGTTGCTGCCGGGACCACTGTTTTGAGATATGCCGCTCTGCTTCAGAGCCACAGAGAGTGTAGTAGGGTCAAGCTCGGGAGGGACACTTGAGCACACACACACATGCTGACACACACACACATGCTGACACACACACACATGCTGACACACACAAACACATGCATATGCAGACACACGCTGACAGACACACACACTTTAAAGATCCTTGCCGCGACTGCTGCTCTCCCGTAGAATCAGCGAGTGGCGCACAACGACTTTCACCCTTCCTCCTCCCTCTGCTCTGTCACTCTCACTCTCTCTCTCTCTTTCCCTGTCTCTCTTGCATCCGCTCCGTCTTGTCTCGACTCACTGCCCTTTGACAATAAGCGGGGAAGGTCCATGCGTTGGTTCACAGCCAGAGCACCTCCTCTTCTCTTTCTCCCCTCCCTCTCCGTCTCTCTCCCCTGTTTCTCTCTTCGTCTCTCAGAGGAGAGCGAGCAGAGGGTTTAAGCACTGGGCCGTGGCCCCATCTGTCTCCATCAGCCTCCGCCTGCCTCCCTCCTCACAGCTGTGGCCTGACGGGAGACACTCAATCACACCACGTGTGAAAGCCCCTGTCCATCAGCGCTCCTCCTCACTCTCTCTCTCTCTCTCTCTCACACACACACACACACACACACACACACACACACACACACACACACACACACACACACACACACACACACACACACACACACACACACACACACACACACACACTTACTTTCTCTCTTTCCCTCTTCATCTTTTATACCTTTGATCTACGTATCTCTCTCTCGGACTCGACTTGCTCTCTCTCTCCCTCTCTTCCTCTCTTTCTTACTCTGTCTCTCTCCTCATCTTAATGCTTCTAAGACCCTTGCTGAGATTTCTCTAGCTTGTGAAAATCGGCAGCATTCTACCCTATCCCCAGCATTCTACCAAAGCTCCAGCATTCTAACCTATCCCCAACATTCTACCCTATCCCCAGCATTCTACCCCAGCTCCAGCATTCTAACC
The DNA here is from genome assembly GCF_045791955.1 of Oncorhynchus clarkii lewisi. NCBI lineage: Eukaryota > Metazoa > Chordata > Actinopteri > Salmoniformes > Salmonidae > Oncorhynchus > Oncorhynchus clarkii. Next base: position 10,046,186 of record NC_092153.1, on the reverse strand, counting down.
TATCCCCAACATTCTACCCTATCCCCAGCATTCTACCCCAGCTCCAGCATTCTAACCTATCCCCAACATTCTACCCTATCCCCAACATTCTACCCTATCCCCAGCATTCTACCCTATCCCCAACATTCTACCCTATCCCCAGCATTCTACCCTATCCCCAGCATTCTACCCTATCCCCAGCATTCTACCCCAGCTCCAGCATTCTAACCTATCCCCAACATTCTACCCTATCCCCAGCATTCTACCAAAGCTCCAGCATTCTAACCTATCCCCAACATTCTACCCTATCCCCAGCATTCTACCCCAGCTCCAGCATTCTAACCTATCCCCAACATTCTACCCTATCCCCAGCATTCTACCCCAGCTCCAGCATTCTAACCTATCCCCAACATTCTACCCTATCCCCAGCATTCTACCCTATCCCCAGCATTCTACCCCAGCCCCAGCCTGCTTCCAACCCCAGCCTGCTCCCAGCCCTCTCTGTTATTGGTACCCTAGTCTGGGCTGTATCCTGGAAGCCACCTCATCTCGGCTCAGCTTTACATGCCTCTGCATTGCTCTGCGATCCGAGTCGACAGACAGACAGGAAAATGTACAGCCGAGGACATTTTTCACCTCATGCAAATAACGGAGCTAGCTAGCAGAGCAGGCAGCTGGAGCTAAATCAGCCGGAAGGAAGGCTCCGTCGGAGCACGCAGAGCTCTTGGCAGGTCATTTTGGAGATAATGCTCGACACGCCTTTATTCCTGACTCAAGAGAGGGAGAGGAAGAGGGGGAGAGGAAGAGGGAGAGAGGGAGAGAGAGAGAGTCTGTCTACATCCATAACCCTAATTGTTGAACCACAGTGCAAACTCTACATGTGTACAAAGTATGTTGCAAACCAAATGGATGATATGTATTCTATTCCGTTCCATATAATTCTATGTTAGAGATGCTGTGTTATTTCTCTCTGATGTGTCAATCCTTTTGTATTGTGTAGTCCCACTCTCCTGGCCTTGTTACCAGTGGGATATAAAAAGCTAGCTGGACTACACACACACACACACACACACACACACACACATACACATACACACACACACACACACACACACACACACACACACACACACACACACACACACACACACACACACACACACACACACACACACACACACACACACACACACACAGACCCCATGGAGTGTGTGGCTCTTGCTATCGTTAACTGACTGAGGGTTCCGGAACACACTGAGGTCCTGTGTGTGTGGTGTGTTCCACCTGACTGTACTCCTCGTCCCCTCCCTCCATCTCTCACTAATCTCTGCCTCTCTACTGGTGCCCACGATCCTACTCCTGATTGTGGAAATCAATTTTGTGGGAGTGGAGCTCTCTCTCGCTTCTTTCTCTCCCTCTCTCTAAGCAGCAGCCCATGTTCACTCCTCCACTGCAGTATGTCTTCATTTAGAAGCAGGTGGTTGGGACAGACAGACAGACAGACAGACAGGCAGGCAGGCAGGCAGGCAGGCAGACAGACAGACAGGCAGGCAGGCAGGCAGGCAGGCAGGCAGGCGGGTAGAGAGAGGGGGAAGAGGAGAGGTGTGCATGGTAGTTCAGTGTTGAGCAGCTCTTTCTCTCACTCAGCTCCCTCCCTGCCTCTCAGCCTCCCGTGTCTCTTCCAGCTAATCCCAAGGTTCTTGTCACCACTCCCCCAGGCACACCGACGCCGCTACGCTGCTTATCTCTGCACACACATACCTCAGAACTCTACTCTTCCTTGAAAATATGTGTGTGTGTGTGTGTACTTCTCCTACCCTAACCTCTCTTACCCAGCAAGCACAGCTGGAGTGAACTAACAGCGAACCAGCAGTCCAGGCCAGTTAATCAACACACTATCCCACAAACCCCTTTGATCAGGGAGAGTCCAGGTCACTCCCGGGTCATTGCTGACAGACGGGCGCCCAAACGAGGACGGACGGACGAGGGGGAAATCTATTACACCCTTCCTATTTCATCTGTCCATCCCTGCTTTTTTCCTTTCGCTACGCATGCACTCCCCCCTCTTCCTCCCCCCTCTCTCCTCCTCCCCCCCCTCCCTCCTTCGCTTCCTGCAGACTCTTTTTCCCCGGGAACATCTGTGTGTGATTGGTTCAGAGGATATTTTCCCGGGAAGGCTGCTAAATAGCATGCTCGGAGCGCCACGTCCTTCCCTCTTCAGGCTCAGCTGACTCAGAGCAGATTCCTATTCAGCGCTGTACTGATCGCTCACTGAACACACAGGCAGGCAAAGGCATGAGGGGACTTGCTTTCAAACACACATCCCCAGATGAACTACAGGTCAGTGTGTGAGCTGCACAAGTATGTGTTCACCTAGATGCCGCTGATCACTCAGTCAGTCGTGTGCATTCTGGAATGCATGGATGAACGTCCACACAAGCACACACACGTTCTCATAGGGGAACCTGCTCTTATTTGGTTTCATAGTGGTGAGTCCCTGGACCGCTGGCTGCCTGCCTCTCACCAACACAAACAAAGACTCTTCCTGTTTCCAGCAGCGCCGCTAGAGTCAGCCTTTTATGTTTCCTCCCACACAAACACGCACACGCGCACACACACACACACACACACACACACACACACACACACACACACACACACACACACACACACACACACACACACTCTCTCTCTAGTTTAACCCCTCGCACCCTCCGATATCAGCAGCACGGAGCACTCTCACTTCTACCACCCGCAGCAATCTCACACACGCATACGTTAACCTCTCGTACTCACACACAACACACTCAACACACCGACACACCAACACACTCAACACACCGACACACCAACACACACAATTAGTTGATGTGTGGTAACGTGTCTCCACAATGTCATTATAAATGACTCTCATTAGCCAAAGCAAAACAAACAGGCTCATGCATCCCACACTGCTACAGAGTGTTCTGCATGGCTGTCTCTGTGTGTGTGTGAAGACAGGGTTTTGCATTGCTAATGTGCTAAAGAACGACTGAGCCAACGTTTAGTGGGTGCCCTGCGTGGCCTAGGTCTAGTGGTGCAGCACCGTGCTGGTGATGAATATTCAAACTCTGGGAGGAGGGAGGCAGTGTGTGTGTGTGTGTGTGTGTGTGTGTGTGTGTGTGTGTGTGTGTGTGTGTGTGTAAGGCAGTGTGTGCAGGAGGCTGCCTGCCTGCATGCCATCATTTATTAATGCTAGCGGAGGGAGAGATGAATAGATTGCCTGTGTACACACCCCAGCGCCGGAGAGGTGAATGGGGAGGGGGTGGGGAGGGGGTGGGGAAAGGGCTGGGTGCAAAGTAGCAGTACTGGGGTGCAAAGGAGCAAAATAAATAACAACATGTTGATGAGGTAGTTGGATGGGCTATTTACAGATTGGCTATGTACAGGTTCAGTGATCTGTGAGCTGCTCTGACAGCTGGTGCTTAAAGCTAGTGAGGGAGATATGAGTCTCCAGCTTCAGTGATTTTTGCAGCTCATTCCAGTCATTGGCAGCAGAGAACTGGAAGGAAAGGCAGAATTGGCTTTGGGGGTGACCAGTGAAATATACCTGCTGGAGTGCGTGCTGCGGGTGGGTGCTGCTATGGTGACCAGTGAGCTGAGATAAGGCAGGGCTTTACCTAGTTCTAAGGCTGCACAATGTAACAAATTATGATTTGATAAAAGTTGCATGAAAGGGAAGCGGTCTGCTCTGTTTCTTGTGCATGCATCACACACTTCATCAGTCTCTCATTCACAATTTGACAAGCACTTGATAATATGCTTACACAGCATTCTCAATTTAATCTTGTTTTAACATATAGCCTACTAATATAAACTACCGTTCAAAAGTTTGGTGTCACTTTGAAATGTCCTTGTTTTTGAAAGAAAATTAAAATAACATCAAATTGATCTGAAATACAGTGTAGACATGGTTAATGTTGTAAATTACTGTTGTAGATGGAAATAGCTCATTTGAATGGAATATCTACATAGCCGGACAGGGGCTACATTGTCAGCAACCATCACTCCTGTGTTAGCTAATCCAAGTTTATAATTTTAAAAGGCATTTGTGGGTTCAATTACAGGCTCAAAATGGCAGAAACAAAGAACTTTCTTCTGAAACTCGTCAGTCTATTCTTGTTCTGAGAAATGAAGGCTATTCCGTGAGAGAAATTGCCAAAGAACTGAAGATCTCGTACAACGCTGTGTACTACTCCCTTCACAGAACAGCGCAAACTGGCTCTTACCAGAATAGAAAGAGGAGTGGGAGGCCCCGGTGCACAACTGAGCAAGCGGTCGAGTACATTAGAGTGTCTAGTTTGAGAAACAGACGCCTCACAAGTGCTCAACTGGCAGCTTCATTAAATAGTACCCATAAAACACTAGTCTCAACGTCAGCAGTGAAGGGGCGACTCCGAGACGCTGACCTTCTAGGCAGAGTTGCAAAGAAAAAGCCACATCTCAGACTGGCCAATAAAAAGAAAAGAAAAGATTAAGACGGGCAAAAGAACACAGACACTGAACAGAGTAACTCTGTCTAGAAGGCCAGCATCCCGGAGTCGCCTCTTCACTGCTGACGTTGAGACTGGTGTTTTATGGGTACTATTTAATTTAACATTTAAAACGCAACATGCAACAATTTCAGTTCATATAAGGAAATCAGTCAATTTAAATAAATTCATTAGGCCCTAATCTATGGATTTCATTAGGCCCACCCACAGGGGAGCCAGGCCCAGACAATCAGAATATGTTTTTCCCCACAAAAGGGCTTTATTACAGACAGAAATATTAATCAGTTTCATCAGCTGTCCGGCTGGCTGGTCTCAGACGATCTGCAGTTGAAGAAGCCAGATGTGGAGGTCCTGGGCTGGCGTGGTTACACGTGGTCTGTGGTTGTGAGGTTGGTTGGACGCACTGCCAAATTCTCTAAAATGACATTGGAGGCAGCTTATGGTAGAGAAATGAACATTCTCTGCACCATTTGCACACTCCCTCAAAACTTGAGTAATCTGTGGCAGTGTGCTGTGTGACAAAACTGCACATTTTAGAGTGGCCTTTTATTGTCCCAGCACAAGGTGCACCTGTGTAATGATCATGCTGTTTAAGCAGCTTATTGATATGCCACATCTGTCAGGTGGGTGGATTATCTTAGCTAAAGAGAAATGCTCACTAACAGGAATGTAAACCCATTTCTGCACAAGCTTTTTGTGGTTTAGGAATATTTCTGGGATCTTTTATTTCAGTTCATTAAACATGCGACCAAACCTTTACATGATGCATTTATATTTTTGTTCAGTATATACCCTGATGGCCGATGCGTTCGTGCCAAAAGCCTCTCTCTCGCTTGTTTTACTTTGTAAAACAATATTTGGAAGTTGATCAAATATTTTGGTAGTTTACAGCTGACAGATTGGACTTCTCTTTTCAGCAGGAGCCATTTGCTTTCCAACCTGTGTTTTCTCGAGATTGTAGACTGTTAGAAATATTGGGAAAGAACAGTTTTGTCTACATGCTGTTTGTTCACTGACAGATTTGCTGTGCTTTCCGACTGTTGGCTATGCCTTGTTATTGGGCTATACTCCACATCCAGGCTATTTGTTAAAAGAAGCTATTGATCCTCTGTGGATAAATTCTAGGCCTTCTCATGGTGTAGTTGGCTATTGTGAACTATTTCATTTCTTTCTTAACAGACAGCAGTAATTCTGTAACTTTGGAAAATGTATTTCCAAAGTTACATTGCGCAATCAAAGATATGTGCCTCATATGCACTTTAATAGAAAATGGGGGCTGCTTTTCCCATGGCTCATTTTCATGCCAGCCAGGTGGGCTACTCCGATTGTAAAGGGAAGCAATGTGCTTAATATATGGAAAGTTGAGAAATAAATAAAATAAGCCTATAGAAAGCTGACGGGAACCTCGTCTTTTTAATAGAGGCCATCAAAACTCTGTTTTCTCATGCAATTGCATAGCATAGCCTATAGAAATGTTGCGTAGCCTATAGAATGGTTACAGGAAAAAATGTTATTCTCGCTGTGCAACAGGTGATCCAAACTCTGAAGGCAGAGGCTCTCGTGAAGTGTTCGATTTGATTTTCAATTGCATTTGCATTAAGGTCAGAGTGAATAGAGCACTGAGTACCGGCCATTAGTGACCGGCCATTAGCCAGTTTGGTAGGCTACTAATGACCATCAGAGGCACCAGAGCCCAGTTTTGGAGAAGCTTAGTTGCCGTGACTCAACGGTCACATGGAATTTGTCTGTGGTCATGACTCCTGACTGCCGGTGAGGCTTAATCCGGTCACCGTGACAACCCTAGGCAAGGCTGGGGTAGGGTGGTAGCAGCACAGCATCTATATATAGCCCCAGCATCCATTATTAATCAGAGCATGATGAAAGAGCCGTGGCGTGTCACTGGAGCTCTGGAGCCAGAGGCCCGTCTCTCTCCCTCTCTTTCCCCCTAACCGTTGAGCCCAGGATTAAAGCCCCTGGCTGGTAACGGCAAACCTGCCAAGACGGGCCACAGCTAGGAGCCCCTGGGTCACACATGGTCAATGACACACACACGCACACACACCTCACATGTACTAATAGATGCACCACACACACTCCCTCTCTCTGACAGGCACACCAAAAAAAAGGAGTCATATATTTACCCTTCTCTGCCATCAAGCAAACTGTTGTTGACTGAGAATGGTCTGGCACTTGCCGGCTGGCATAATAGCAGCAATTTAAGCTATGTACGCTGAAAGTGCGAAAGCACTACGCATGAACAACTAGAAATTCACTCATGTTTTAGCACCTTACCGAAGAGAGAACTGGGGAAGTTTTTACAGCACAGTATGGTAAACACTATTTTGTTGTTGTCACCACAACTGTGATTGATACGGAGTAAGTTCATGTTGGCTTGAGGCAGGTATGTGGCTCTACAGTAGGGGTCTCAACCTCTGTTACTATAGACTGTAAAGCAACAGGCAGTAATAATCAGTCTGGACCATGATTGGTTAAATAAAGTCTGTTGCTCACAACCGGAGATGCAAATTAGAAAGAAAAGTGAGAGGAGGAAAGAGAGAGAGGGAGTAGAGGAGTGGCAGCTAGAGAGAGAGAGAGAGAGAGAGAGAGAGAGAGAGTTAATAGAACCCCCCCCCCCACTGTCAACCTGTTTGCGAGGAGCCGCGCTCACTTTGCCAGATGAATAATTGCTGGCACTCAGAACTCTCTCCCTCCTCATTTTTCAAAGACGTGCCGAGAGATGATTTTCTGAGAGGCGTGAGATCCGCCTCGCTCGCTCGCCCCGTCCCCCGTTTCCAAGGCGAGAGAGAGAGGAAGAAGGGAAATGAATTCTTCATGGAAAGGAGGGAGGGAGAGAGGGAGATTAGACTGCCCAGAGGAGTGGTGTTTGAGTTATAGGTCGCAATTTCCATACCACACAAACTAGTTATCCTGCATCTATGAAATCATTACGTTATCATATTGAACTCTGCCACACATTACCCTATCCTGCCCTAAAATCTGGTGGGGCGTGATCGTAGATGCCATCTCCTGCCAATGTGCTCTTCAGCAAGGCACTTAGCCCCTATATCTTACCTTTCCTTACCCTGGCCCTGAGAACCAAAAGACCAGAGGCAGCCAGCGCAGAGTGAAGAGACTGTATTCATCTCACATACAGGGGGGGGGGGGGGGGGGGGCTTCAATCTATTTGTGTCTGTGTGTGTATGTACGTGTTATACGCTCATCTCTCTAGCATCGAGTCTGTCGGGGCAGGTGTCTTCAATATTAGTGTGTGTATGTGTGTGTGTGTGTGTGTGTATGTGTGTGTGTATATGTGTTATGTCTGCCTGCGTGTGAGTGAAAGAATCTCAGAATAAGCGTGTGCATAAGCTGCTGTTTAGGATGGCTCTCGGCATCTAAATGGCTGTGAAAATAATCCCCCAGCCGCGCTGTTGACGAGGGCTGACCTGTAGGGCACCCTCACAGCGCATAAACAAGGCCGCAGGGCCGTGACAAGAGCGTTACACACTCCATCGCTCCAGCCACGCTGAAGAGAGGGTGGAGGGGGAAGAGGGAGGGGAAGAGTGGGGACTAGTGAATGAGACAGACAAAGGATCGGGGCGGTAGAGAGAAAGCAATACATTTCATTTGTGTGTTTTTTCCCTTTCACTGCTGGACTACTGAGAGAAAGAGAGAGAGGACAGAGAGAGAATGGAGGGAGGGAGAAAGAGAGAAAGGACAGAGAGAGAATGGAGGGAGGGAGAAAGAGAGAGAGGACAGAGAGAGAATGGAGGGAGGGAGAAAGAGAGAGAGGACAGAGAATGGAGATAGGGAGAAATAGAGAGAGGACAGAATGGAGGTAGGGAGAAAGAGAGAGAGGACAGAGAGAGAATGGAGGGAGGGAGGGAGAAAGAGAGAGATGACAGACAGAATGGAGGGAGGGAGAAAGAGAGAGAGGACAGAGACAGAATGGAGGGAGGGAGAAAGAGAGAGAGGACAGAGCATGGAGATAGGGAGAAAGAGAGAAATGACTGACAGAATGGAGTGATGGAGAAAGAGAGAGATGACAGACAGAATGTAGGGAGGGAAAAAGAGAGAGAGGACAGACAGAATGGAGGGATGGAGAAAAAGAGAGATGACAGACAGAATGGAGGGAGGGAGAAAGTGTGAGAGGACAGACAGAATGGAGGGAGGGAGAAAGAGAGAGAGGACAGATAGAATGGAGGGAGGGAGGGAGAAAGAGAGAGATGACAGAGACAGAATGGAGGGAGGGAGAAAGAGAGAGATGACTGACAGAATGGAGGGATGGAGAAAGAGAGAGATGACAGACAGAATGGAGGGAGGGAGAAAGAGAGAGAGGACAGACAAAATGGAGGGATGGAGAAAGAGAGAGATGACAGACAGAATGGAGGGAGCGAGGGAGAAAGAGAGAGAGGACAGGGACAGAATGGAGGGAGGGAGAAAGAGAGAGATGACAGGGACAGAATGGAGGGAGGGAGAAAGAGAGAGAGGACAGGGATAGAATGGAGGGAGGGAGAAAGAGAGAGGACAGAGACAGAATGGAGGGAGGGAGAAAGAGAGAGATGACAGACAGAATGGAGGGATGGAGAAAGAGAGAGATGACAGGGTCAGAATGGAGGGATGGAGAAAGAGAGAGAGGACAGGGACAGAATGGAGGGAGGGAGAAAGAGAGAGGACAGGGACAGAATCGAGGGAGGGAGAAAGAGAGAGGACAGGGACAGAATGGAGGGGTGGAGAAAGAGAGAGAGGACAGGGACAGAATGGAGGGAGGGAGAAAGAGAGAGGACAGGGACAGAATGGAGGGATGGAGAAAGAGAGAGGACAGAGACAGAAAAGACAGAATGGAGGGATGGAGAAAGAGAGAGAGAACAGAGACAGAAGAGAGAGAATGGTTTGGAAGAAAGGCATAGGATAGATATCACCTTCAGTGCATTGCACAAAACACCTGACTGACACATGCACAGATGTTGTGGCCTATGTTCATTTCAGATGAATGACACCTGAAATGTATATGAAATATATTGAAATATAATGAAATTCTAGTTAAACATTATTAATGTGTTTCATGTTCCATGTAAGAAAAATAAATACATTTACAAATATATATATATATATATATATATATATATATATATATATATATATATACACTTTTGAATTCACTTATATATATTCACTTTTGAATTCATTTTGTAGACTGATGTGCTCTAAAAAACAGCGTTTAAAAGTGATCATCAAATCATAAGCATCTTTTTGGCTGATGATGCATCTAGCCAAACAAAATCTGGAACTTTCTTACCTTGCATCGTTGTTTGTGAATGTGTGTGGGTTTTGTGGGAGTGTCATTGTGTGAGTGAGTGCGTATATATAGACTAGTGCACGGTTCTGCAACAGGTCAATCACGAGCTGATTTCACAGGCCACCTAGGAGTAGCTCGCCAAACAATTCTGAAAGTACATGCAACTTTCACGTGTTCCACCATAAACAAATCTCACGTATCAGACACCGCAAGCTCCCACCTTAAAAAGCCAAACCTAACACAATATCTGCCAATACGTTTCCAGCAATATTGCCCGTCTGTCTGTCACTCAGTGTGTAACCATTTGATATGATAACCGTCTTGTGGGTTGACAGAAATAATCTCCCCAAAACCTTCTCAATTAAATGTCAACCAAAGTAGTCTTAGCTGGCAGACGTGTATCATGAGGAAGTATATTATTTGTATCTATTATTTGTTATTTGCAAACTTTGCCATGAAATTAGCAGCAGCAGTACAGAACCATCACAAGACCAGAACATTAGATGGCACATCCCTCACTCTCTAGACGCGCAATTAAAGGGCCAGATGCACAATTAAAGGGCCAGATGCACAATTAAAGGGCCAGATGCACAATTAAAGGGCCAGATGCACAATTAAAGAGCCAGATGCACAATTAAAGGGGAATTACAGTAAAAAATAAAAATACATGTTTTCTGCTGTGATTTAACCATTGACATGGACTCAGAACATCACATTTCGTAGTTTCTCTATGAACAATTGTAATTTTGAGAGTGAAAAAATGAAACAAATCTAAAACCAGGAAAATGAAAACTGAGAAACAAACATAATTTGGAGAAAGAATCTCTGATTTTATATGGCCCCCTTTGAGTTGTTTATTAACCATTATTTTACCAGGTATATTGACAGAACACATAGTGCACTACTTTCTCTTGTACACTAAGGACATGGGGAAGAGTTGACAACATAGTGCACTACTTTCTCTTGTAAACTAAGGACCTGGGGAAGAGTTGACAACATAGTGCACTACTTTCTCTTGTACACTGAGGACCTGGGGAAGAGTTGACAACATAGTGCACTACTTTCTCTTGTACACTGAGGACCTGGGGAAGAGTTGACAACATAGTGCACTACTTTCTCTTGTACATTAAGGACCTGGGGAAGAGTTGACAACATAGTGCACTACTTTCTCTTGTACACTGAGGACCTGGGGAAGAGTTGACAACATAGTGCACTACTTTCTCTTGTACACTAAGGACCTGGGGAAGAGTTGACAACATAGTGCACTACTTTCTCTTGTACAATAAGGACATGGGAGTGGAGATGAGAATAATGTTCCTATTTGAAAGCTAGAACAAAATGAGTAGCTCGTGACAGGTTTCTTTTTTTTTAAGTAGCTCTCATGCTAGAAAAGGTTGGAGACCCCTGGTCTAGTGAGCATGCGTAGGTTGGGTGCAAGAAAGAGTCAGTGCAGATATTTAGTGTACCATTAAAAACTTCTTAGGGCTGCAATCCCGTTAATGGGATCGATATGACAACAGCCAGTGAAAGTGCAGGGTGCAAAATTCAAACAACAGAAATCTCATAATTACAATTCCTCAAACATACATGTATCTTATACCGTTTTAAAGGTAATCTTGTCGTTAATCCCACCACAGTGTCCGATTTCAAATAGGCTTTACAGTGAAAGCACCACAAACGATTATGTTAGGTCACCACCAACTCACAGAAAAACACAGCCATTTGTCCAGCCAAAGAGAGGAGTCACAAAACACAAATAGAGATAAAAATGTATCACTTTTGATGATCTTCATCAGATGATACTCATAGAACTTCATGTTACACAATACATGTATGTTTTGTTTGATAAAGTTCATATTTATATAAAAAAATCTCAGTATACATTGGCGTGTTACGTTCACTAGTTCCAAAAACATCCGGTGATATTGCAGAGAGCCACATCATTTTACAGAAATACTCATTATAAATGTCGATGAAAATACAATTGTTAGACATGGAAATATAGATATACCTCTCTTTAATGCAACCGCTGTGTCAGGTTTTTTTAAAAACTAGCTAGCTAACTGTTGGGGTTTCGGCACTCGTCGTTGTCGTGGTCGGTTTGAAGGACTTGTTTTGAAGGTACTCAAAGTTGACTTTGGCATCTAGTGTAAGTATTATATATCTAACATTTATTAAACACCTTTATTGAGAGCAACCAACACATGTAAAATTGCCTGGAGTTTCCTAAACGGCATTGGCACTAGGATTGGAACCGGGTGCTATGGTCAGATTAGACGAAAATAGAGCTCTTTGGCCACGCACACCAGTCGTGGGTTCGGCCGCGAAAGAAGGATGTATTTTTGGTAAGTATGCTAACCATGTACTGTAGTGTAGCCGATATGTGGTCTGTAAACGTGTGTGCTTATCCACCATAACTTAGGAGGGAGTGGATGAAAAGCAGATGACCCAGGTGCTCTGCAAACTCTAATATCTAAACTCTCATCTCTACTGTAAACTCTCATATCTAAACTCTAATATCTAAATTCCCAGGTCTAAACTCATATCTAAACTCTCATATCTACTGTATACTCTCAGGTCTAAACTCTCTTATCTACTGTAAACGCTCATATCTACTGTAAACTCTCATATCTACTGTAAACTCTCATATCTACTGTAAACTCTCAAATCTACTGTAAAATCTCAGGTCTAAACTCTCAGGTCTAAACTCTCAGGTTTAAACTCTCATATCTAAACTCTCATATCTACTGTAAAATCTCATATCTACTGTAAACTCTCAGGTCTAAACTCTCAGGTTTAAACTCTCATATCTACTGTAAACTCTCAAATCTACTGTAAACTCTCAAGTCTAAACTCTCATGTCCAAACTCTCAGGTCTAAACTCTCATGTCCAAACTCTCATTTCTAAACTCTCAGGTCTAAACTCTCAGGTCTGAAGGAAAAGCTAACAAAGCGATGGCTTCCACATGCAGCCAAGCAGGACGTTAGTTCACCCCCAAGCCCAGTTTTCACTGCACTCATGACAACATCAATAATTCATGGGCTTTTTCTTCTTCTGTATAACGGGAAAGACAGAGCGAGAGAAAGGGCTATTGGACTTATATTGAAACCATCGTGAAATAGAGCTTGTGTTCCAAATAGTACACTATTACCTTCATGCACTACTTTTAACCAAAGCACTATGGGCCCCAGTCATAAGTAGTGCACTACTTTTAACCAGAGCGCTATGGGCCCCAGTCATAGGTAGTGCACTACTTTTAACCAAAGCACTATGGGCCTCAGTCATAGGTAGTGCACTACTTTTAACCAGAGCACTATGGGCCCTAGTCATAAGTAGTGCATTATAAAGGGTATGGGGTGCCGTTTGGGATGTAGACAGAGACGGAACGAGAGCAGGGGTTGTTTCCGATTGGCTGCCTGGGGTACTGAGTGGGTCAAAGGTCACAGAGGTTGCCCTTTGGGACAAGTTGACCCATTCTATTGAACTGTGTCTCCGCCTACAGCTGACAACATGGTGTGAGACGCCACAGCTAATTGCTTAGCGCCCACTCTGCCTGTCACTCACTCTCCCCTGGGTGTGTGTGTGCATATGTGTGTGCGTATTTTTGTGTGTGTGTGCAATCTATGCATACGTGTGTGTGCATTTCTGTTTGTGCCAGCAGACTGTCCACTGCGTATCTACAGCAATTAATATTCCGCAAATAGCCGTCCCTAACCCCCTCCATCCCTCCTCTCCCCTCCCCAGTGGAGCTGTGCTGTGGGACTCCAGGGCTGCAGCAGTGGGACAGGGAGAGAGAGAGCCCAGCCCTGCGGGAGCCCTTCTCAGCCTGTCATTAGTCTCCACATGACAGGCAGCATCCAGCAGCAGAAACCATCCACCCGCCCAGCATGGAGAAGACACACGCAGGCAGCCCCGTCTGGGAGAGACCGGAGCAGACGCACACACACCGACAGGAACACACACACAGACAGGAACACACACACAGACAGGAACACACAGGCAGATGAGAAGACGCACACGGCATATGGCTGTGCCCTCAAGGGGGAACACAGGAAACTGTGACATCAGTTGATTGGCGGGCGGGTGGTTGGCTTGGTAGAGCACAGCTCTGTGTGAGTGAAGTCCATAGGACTACTGTGTGCTAACTTTAAATGTATCGAACTGTACACCCACTATGGCTGATGGCTCATATAATACTGTGATGTGGGACCGGTGACAATAATACATCCCAAATAAGAAATGTGTCAATACCATTAAATGCTATTAGATGTGTGTGTGATTGGTATATAATGTTTGTACCCTGTTGAGCTGCTACCATGTTGTACTGCTGCCATGTTGTGTTGCTACCGTGTTGTTGTCATGTTGTGTTGCTACCATGTTGTGTTGTCATGTGTTGCTGCCATGCTGCGTTGCTGTCTTAGGTATCTCTTTATGTAGTGTCTCTCTGGTCGTGATGTGTATTTTGTCCTACATTTTATTTTTAATCCCAGCCCCCGTCCCCCCAGGAGGTCTTTTGCCTCTTGGTTGGCCGTCATTGTAAATAAGAATTTGTTCTTAACTGACTTGCCTAGTTAAAAATATATATATATATATCTGTACACTTTTCAAAATGTGCCTGTGTTATATTTCAAACATAATCTTGCAGGGAATGTACAGTAGAGGGTTGTCCTCAAGGGATTTGGGGATTACACTAACTGTCGGAAAAATCCCTAAATCTCTACAAGGATTATCAATTGGTCAATGGAGCTCTTGCTAAAAGTCCCTGGATGAGATAAAACTACAGGACTTGGGAGCACTGTAAAACACATGCTAGCTTACCTTTCACTCTGTCAGTTAGACATTTGGAGAGAAAAAAATACTCAATTACATTTGGTCACCGGCAGGCAGATACATTTTGCTTTGATAGTGTAAGGGGTGCGTAATCGGTGGCAGGGAAGTCAGACGCAGGGGAGTAGAACTTGGTAATAGCCGGAGCAGTTTAATAGCAAAACCCACAGCATAAAAATAACAAGAATAATAATTGGGTACAAAAACACGTTGCGCACCAAACAACATGTGCACAAGCACTTACAATAAACAATCCCACACAAATACATGGGGGGAACAGAGGCTTAAATACACAACAAATGATTGAGGGAATTGAAACCAGGTGTGAGGAAAAACAAGACAAAACACATGGAAAATGAAAAGTGGATCGATGAAGGCTAGAAGACCGGCGACGCCGAGCGCCACCCGAACAACGAGAGGACCCAACTTCAGCGGAAGTTGTAACAGCCCCCCCCCCCCCTTGACGCGCGGCTCCAGCAGCCGATGCTGGCCTCGGGGACGACCCGGAGGGCGAGGCGCAGGGCGATCCCGATGGAGACGGTGAAACTCCAGCAGTATTGAAGGGTCCAACACATCCTCCACCGGAACCCAGCACCAGTACTCCACGAGGTACTGAAGGCCCCTCGCCCGACGCCTCCAATCCAGGATAGAGCGAACGGAGTATGCCGGGGCCCCCTCGATGTCCAGAGGGGGCGGAGGAACCTCCTGCCCCTCAGACTCCTGGAGCGGACCAACCACCACCGGCCTGAGGAGAGACACATGGAATGAGGGGTTAATACGGTAATTAGGGGAAGCAGTAACCTATAACAAACCTTGTTCAATCTCCTCAGGACTTTAAATGGCCCCACCACCCGCGTACCCAGCTTCCGGGCAGGAGGAGGGGCAGGTTCTGGGTCGAGAGCCAGACCCAGTCCCCGGGTGCGGAAACCGGGGTCTCACTGCGGTGACAGTCTGCGCTGGCTTTCTGGCGCAGCACGGCCCGTTGGAGGTGAACATTTGCTTTCTAGAAGAAGAAAAACAAGAATAAATTTGAACTTCATTTGACTGAACCAGTCGTCCACCGCAAGAACCTCGGTCTGACTCTGATGCCAAGGCGCCAGAACTGGCTGGTACCCCAGTATGCACTGGAAGGGGGAGAGGTTAGTGGAGAAGTGGCGGAGCGAGTTCTGAGCCATCTCGGGCCAGGGCACGAACGCTGCCCATGGCCGATCCTGGCAATTTGACCGCAGAAACCTGCCCACGTACTGGTTCACTCTCTCCACCTGCCCATTACTCTCGGGATGAAACCCTGAGGTAAGGCTGATCGAGACCCAGACGTTCCCTGAACGTCTTCCAGACCCTCGAAGTGAACTGGGGACCTCGATCAGACACTATATCCTCAGGCACCACGTAGTGCCGGAAGACGTGCGTAAACAAGGCCTCCGCAGTCTGTAGGGCCATAGGGAGACCGGGCAGAGGGAGGAGACGGCAGGACTTAGAGAACCAATCCACAACACCCAGGACCGTGGTGTTTCCCTGTGAGGGGGGAGGTCGGTAAGAAAATCCACCGACAGGTGCGACCAAGGCCGCTGTGGAACATGTAAGGGGTGTAGTTTCCCTCTGGGCAGGTGTCTAGGAGTCTTACACTGGGCGCACACCGAGCAGGAGGAAACATAAAACCTCACGTCCTTGGCCAAGGTAGGCCACCAGTACTTCCCAACCAAACAGCGCACCGCCCGACCGATCCCAGGATGACCAGAGGAAGGTGACGTGTGGGCCCAATAGATCAACCGGTCACAGAGAGCAGACGGAACATACAGACGCCCTGGGGGGGAGCGGGCTCTGCACAAACTCCTGCTCAATGTCCGCGTCCAGCTCCCACACTACCGGCCGGGAGTATGGGAGTGGGATTCATGGGCCGCTCCTCTGTGTCATACAATCGGGACAGTTCTTCTGCTTTCACGTTTTGGGAACCTGGTCTGTAGGAAAGGGAAAAAACAAAACGGGTGAAAAACATGGCCCACCTTGCCTGGCGAGGGTTCAGTCTCCTCGCTGCCCGGATGTACACCAAATTGCGGTGGTCAGTCCAGATGAGAAAATGGTGTTTAGCCCCCTCAAGCCAATGTCTCCACATCTTCGGAGCCTTGACGACAGCCAGCAGCTCCCGGTCCCCCAAGTCATAGTTTCGCTCCGCCGCGCTGAGCTTCTTCAAGAAGAAGGCACAGGGGCGGAGCTTCGGTGGCGTACCTGAGCACTGAGAGAGCATGGCTCCAATCTCAGCCTCGGACACATCCACCCCCACTATGAACGCCAAAGTGAGATCCGGATGGGCCAGCACGGGAGCCAAGGTAAACAGAGCCCTCAGGTGACCAAAAGCCCTGTCCGCCTCAAAAGCTCTGTAAACCTCCAGTAGTAATTGGCAAACCCTAGGAACCGCTACAATTTCTTTACCATGGTGGGAGTTGGCCAATTACGCACAACTGACATGCGGTCACTCTCCATCTCCACCCCGAGGTGGAAATGCGGTACCCTAGGAAGGAGACGGACTGCTGGAAGAAGAGGCATTTTTCAGCCTTGACGTACAGGTCATGCTCCAACAGTCGACCAAGCACCCTGCGTACCAGGGACACATGCTCGGCGCGTGTAGTGGAGTATATCAAAATGTCATCAATATACACCACTACACCCTGCCCATGCAGGTCCCTGAAAATCTCGTCTACAAAGGCTTGAACCCGTACGGCTTGACAAGGTGCTCATAATGCCCAGAGGTCATCTTCCACTCATCTCCCTCCCGGATACGCACCAGGTTGTAAGTACTCCTGAGATCTAGTTTGGTGAATAAGCACGCCCCGTGCATTGACTCAATTGCCATAGGCGATAAGAGGTAGCGGGTAACTGTACCTCACCGTGATCTGATTTAGACCTCGGTGGTCAATACACGGGCGCAGACCTCCCTCTTTCTTCTTCACAAAAAAGAAACTCGAGGAGGTGGGTGAAGTGGAGGACCGAATGTACTCCTGACGCAGGGATTCGGAGACATATGTTTCCATAGCCTCCGTCTCCACCTGTGAGAGGGGATACACGTGACTCCTGGGAAGTGCAGCGTCTACCATGAGATTTATCGCACAATCGCCCCCATCGATGGGGTGGTAATTGAGTCGCCTTCTTTTTGGAGAAGGTGAGAGCCAAATTGGCATATTCAGGGGGAATGCGCACGGTGGAGACCTGGTCTGGACTTTCCACCATAGTAGCACCAAAGGAAACCCCTAAACACCTCCCCGAGCACTCTCGCGACCACCCCGTGAAAGCCATCCGTTGCCAAGAAACAGTGGGGTCATGACAAGCTAACCAGGGTAGGCCTAGCACCACGGGAAATGCAGGAGAGTCAATGAGGAAGAGACTAATTCTCTCCTTGCCTCCTTGCCTCCCTAATCAACCCTGATCCTAACCCTGACCCGACTGTCTAAGGCGTGAATGGGGAAGGGCACAGCCACCGGAACAATGGGGATCCCTAAACTAAGGGCGAGCGATCTGTCTATAAAATTCCCAGCCGTGCCTGAATCGACGAGCGCCTTATGCTGGGGATGCGGGGAAAACTCAGGGAATGAAATATACAAAAACATGTGTGCAACAGAGGGCTCTGGGTGAGAAGGGTGCCGACTCACCTGGGATGACGCCAGAGCGCCCTGCCTGCTGCCTCGATCCCCAGAGGAACCAACCCGGCACCGACCGGCAGTGTGACCTCTGCGGCCACAGATGGTGCACGAGCTGGAACCTCCTCCAGTCTCCCTACGCACAGCACCTCCCAGGTCCATGGGTACCGGAGCGGCAGTGCTGGAGGATGGAACCGATAGAACCCGATCTGGACATCCACGGGTGGCCAGCAGGTTATCCAGCCGAATGGACAGGTCCACCAGCTGGTCGAAAGTGAGGGTGGTGTCCCTGCAGGCCAACTCCCGACGGATGTCCTCGCGCAAACTGCAGCGATAGTGTTCTATCAGGTCCCTATCGTTCCATCCAGCGCCGGCGGCCAGGGTCCGAAAATCCATGGTGAACTCCTGGGCGCTCCTTGTCCCCTGCCTCAGATGGAAGAAATCCTCAAAATGGTCCAGCTCCGTATCTCCTTCTCCCCACACGGTGTTGGCCCACTCCAAGGCTTTCCCAGAGAGACACGAGACGAGGGCGGACACCTTCTCACGACCTGAAGGAGCCAGATGGATGGTTGCCAGGTAGAGGTCGAGCTGTAACAGGAAACACTGGCAGCGTGCAGACGAATCCCACTGGGACCGGGTGAAGGGGGGGGCGAGTAGTGGAGACCCTGGTTGTGCTGGTGGAGGCCCTGGAGGAACTCCCTGTCTCTACCAGCGGTCAATAGTTTAGACAACGCGGTCCATGGTGGCTCCTCCACCCCTATTCCAGGGGCACTTGCTGACTCCATATAGTTGGTGTGGGATTCTGTAAGGGGTGTGTAATCGGTAGCAGGGAAGTCAGACGCTGGAGAGCAGAACTTGGTAATAGCCGGAGCATACAGAGGCTTTCAATCGTTGCTGAGATATTAGCACATTAAACAATCATTCATCATTATTTCCATTCCACTGGACCAAAGTACAGAAATACCTAGAGCTGGAAACACTAGAGTTACTGTGTTTGTTTGCATGAGACGTCCAGCTGCTGATGACATATCCCCTGGGGAGCGCTGCTCTGAGAGCATGGGGGATCAGCTGAGAGAGAGAGAGAGAGAGAGAGAGAGAGAGAGAGAGAGAGAGACACACACATGATTGGCAGCGCTGATAAGCGATGTGGCAGGCTGTGAACACTGGCGACGTGCGTCACAGCTCCTGTGAGCCTCGCCTTGTCTTGTCTTGCCTGCACTCAATAAGGGAGCTGGGGGAGGGGTGGAGAGATAGGGACATTTTATTGTTTATTTCACTTGCTTTGTCAATGTAAACATATGTTTCCCATGCCAATAAAGCCCCTTAAAATGAAATTGAATTGAGAGAGACGGAAAGAGAGAGAGAGAGTCGGACGAGTCCCTCGAAGTAGCAGAATCCAGGCAGAGCAGCTGAGAGTGTGTGAGAGAAACAGAGACCAGAGGAGTGAAAGAAATAGGGAGAGTTGAACCTCTTTGAGGTAGCAGGAAACTAGAGAGAGAGAGAGAAGAGGAGAGTTGTAAATGAAAAGAGAGGGTTGGAAAAAAAGAGAAATTGGAATGGATTGCTAGCTGGCAATATATGTGTGTGTGTGTGTGTGACTGCGTGTGTGTGTGTGTGTGTGTGTGTGTGTGTGTGTGTGTGTGTGTGTGTGTGTGTGTGTGTGTGTGTGTGTGAGTATATGCTGTGTTTGTGTGTGTGTGAATATGTGTGCGTGCTGTGTGTGTGTGTGAGCCGTGATTAAGTGTGATGTGAGAGGAGTTCACAGCAGGGGTATTTTCCTCATTTCCACCTGTTGGTAGAAACAGACAAACTGACGATGTTCACCCAGAGCACAACCAGACCAGGCTAGTTGCTATTCACCAGTCTGCTTCCTCACACACCACACAGCAAGGCTTATTGGCTCGCAAACACATACACTTTTCACAAACATATAAATGGAATTCCATCCTCCTGACAAATATTTATTGTGTTCATTATTGTGAACAATATTCATTGCCAATCTCTTCCTCCCTCAGTATCACGGCCAGCCTCACTGTCTCCTCTCTCTGCTGGCCACACACATCCCGCGCCCCTCCGCTGTCGCGCATATTTCAAGGTCTCGGGTCGGCCGCGCTGTGCTCTCCCTTCAGGGGGAAAATGAGATAATCAATTAGGGCCCCCTCTCTCCTCCACCCGCCAGCCTGCCGCTCTTTAATAACTGACCTCGTAAAGGGAGGCATTAGATACCAATCTATCAAAGCTGTCCGTCCATTTGGCTTTAAGACTAGCCCCCGCACTGCCTGTCTTCCCCATGCACCGGGCTGCCTGCCTGCGCTCGCTTAATGGCACGATTTGCGGAGCTCCGGTCGAGAGACAGAGAGAGAGAGAGAGAGAAGAAAGATGGAGAAAGAAAAGGAGGGGGATGGAGAGAAAGAGAGAGAAGCGGCTCTGCTCAACGTCTTATCTCTCCTCGTTTGCTCTCCAAGCGGCTGAGTCGTTTAATTCCTCCTAATCTGTCCGCTGGAGAGAAGACAGGCTGTGCCGCGAGGCCGGGGGGCTGGTGTGTGCGTGTACGTGCGTGTGAGCGCGCGCTTGACGGATCAACCTCTTCTCTAGGCACTTTTTGTTGTCTGTCGTATTTCTCATGCCTGTTCACTATATAAATGGGGTTATTGTTCAGGATAAAAGTGGAGCTTTAGATTTTCAGACTACCTCACGAAATCATCATTGGAACATTTAGCAGGTGAATTTGTGACGTTTATATCATGTAAGCTGGAAGAAACCTGCTTGGCATTTGCATGGTAATTCATGCTTTATTAACAGGCTATACGTCTTGCTTGTAATTGTATACTTTTTGCTTGTAATAGCCTGTCGATGGCTATAGCCATTTCCTGTATCCTTTTTATTTAACCTGGCATGTCAGTTAAGAACAAATTATCATTTACAATGATGGCCTATCGGGGAACAGTGCCTTGTTCAGTGGCAGAACTACAGATTTTTACCTTGTCAGCTCGGGGATTCGATCCAGCAACCTTTCGGTTACTGGCACAACGCTCGAACCACTAGGCTACCTGCCTGTTAGCCAATGGGTGCTAATTGTGTGTCAGTCAGAAGCGTGATTACTCTGGTTGACACCTAACTCCAAGTCTCCTTTATGTTGTAGGGAAGATGCGTCGATAATGACTAATGAAGGAGCTCATTTGTTCTTCTCTGTCTCTTACATGACCAGAGCGTCCCCTTCCCAATTAAACTGTTGGGTTTCAAATTCCAGACATAAATGAGAGAACACCTCACTCTGACCATTTTATTCACCCTAGTAGAGCTGGTTAGGCTGTTTTCATGCGTTGGTGACTGTAACTGTGCTGCTGGCAACAATTGAGTTAAGCTTTTTTGCAGATGTTTACTGACAACAGTCATATTCAACTGGTGTTGAGCGTTCTTAAATTAATAAATTATTCTGCGCTTTGGCACACAGGCGAGAGTGCTCTGAAGTCGGAGTAGATAGCCAGAGTGAATTTACGAACGCATCCCCAATCAAAGCTCACAACAATTTCAGCGCGAATATTGCACCAACAATTGTTGCGCGCTGTGCTCTCCC
The DNA here is from genome assembly GCF_045791955.1 of Oncorhynchus clarkii lewisi. Taxonomy (NCBI): domain Eukaryota; kingdom Metazoa; phylum Chordata; class Actinopteri; order Salmoniformes; family Salmonidae; genus Oncorhynchus; species Oncorhynchus clarkii. The sequence continues at coordinate 10,024,342 of NC_092153.1, read as the reverse complement.
TTCAGGGGGAAAATGAGATAATCAATTAGGGCCCCCTCTCTCCTCCACCCAACAATTGTTGGGTTAGTCACAGTTAGTCACCAACGCTCTAGATAACATGAAAACAGCCTAACCAGCTCTGCTAGGGTGAGTCAAATGGTCAGAGTGAGGTGTTCTCTCATTTATGTCTGGAATTTGAAACCCAACAGTTGTATTGGGAAGGGGGCGCTCTGGTCATGTAAGAGACAGAGAAGAACAAATTAGCTCCTTGTCCAGACCAGCGTGTCACAGCTCTCCCTCCCTGTGTATCACATGTCGTCAGACAGGCTAACGCGTGGTTGGTTGCCTAGGTCCAAACCATGGTGAGAGTTTTGGGTCTTCAAACCACTCTGATTAAACCCCGTTTACGGCAAACGCTGTATCTGCAGACGAAAGCCAATTAAATTCTCTCTCTCAATCTCTCTCTCTCTCTCTCTCTCCGGACGAATACATCATCCACATCAGTGCCTGGCAACCAAATCCCAATTAAGATTCAGTGGTTGCAATCTGGCCCTTCTGTAGATAACACAAGCAGGGACAGCCCAGTGGCTACGCTCAACCACCTGTGTCCCGTATGCGCAAACACACACTCACAAACACACATAACAGGCACGGACAGACACACACACATACGGACTAACGCATATGGACACGCAGGCACACACACAGACGCACGGATTTGCGGACACACACATACACCGATGCACATACGCAATGCACATTATTCTATACCAGCCTTTCATACTGCACCTCCACCCAGTAAACCAAGCACAGTCTGCTTTAGGGAATGCCTCTGTGTGTCCGCTCCCTGAACAGAGACACACCAATTACACAGTAGCCATTTGACCTTTACTATGCAGATCATCTGCTGAAATAGTGCCTGCCATGTGTGAGGGAGAGAGAGAGAGGGGGAGAGAGGGGGAGGGAGAGATAAATGGCAGATGAGATGTGCTAGAGGAGGGAGAGAAGGAGGGAGGAAGGAAAGGGAGGTGTGTGTGAATCATTAATGGTTTGTCAGTTTCCAAACCTGAATTCATTACCAGTCCTTGTGTGTGAAAGAAAATGTGCGTAAACATAGGTGGACTAAAGACGAGGAGAGGAGAGGAGAGGAGAGGAGAGGAGAGGAGAGAAGAGGAGAGGAGATAGAAGAGAGGCGAGGAGAGGAGAGGAGAGGAGAGGAGAGAAGAGGAGAGGAGATAGAAGAGAGGCGAGAATAGAAGAGAGGAGAGCAGCAAGCTATCAGTATTCAGCAGACATTGTCTGGATGGAGGATAATTCCTCTCGTTCCTTTGATTTTGATGTATGCACCGTGTGAGTCAGCCAGTCCTCTATGGACACACTGCTTTCATTGCCTTTTCCCTCTTTCCCCTCTCTCTCTCTCTATCTCTATCTCTCTCTCTCTCTCTCTCTCTCTCTCTCTCTCTCTCTCTCTCTCTCTCTTTCTCTCTCTCTCGTCAGGGAGCAGCAAGACCCGAGCAGACGCTGTATTATTCATCCTGCTGCACTGTGTGTGTGTGTGTGTGTGTGTGTGTGCGTCCAACCAAACAAATTACTGTGTGTGTTTGTATGCGTGTGTGCGAGTGAGTGAGAGTGTGTGTATGATTCCTGGTACTGTCGGAAGGAAAGGGGGAGAGAGGAGGGGCGAGTGTGTGAAGGAGGGTGGAGTCAGTGTTGGCTCCCGGTGATTAAAGACCTCCGTCAGATCTCTCCCCCGGTTGCTGCCTAATTAATTGATCGATACGGCACCTTACAAGTACACACACACACACACACACACACACACACACACACACACACACACACACACACACACACACACACACACACACACACACACACACACACACACACACACACAGGCTGGCTGGCCTGTCATTTAAAGCAGGCTGGAGTTTATTCCCATTAATTTCAATACTGACCATTGGTTCTTTCAGCAAGGTAGCATGGTTTTTCAGATATTCGAGGTAGCCTGGTGTTTCAGGTATTCAAGGTAGCATGGTATTTCAGGTATTCAAGGTAGCCTGCATAGTGTTTCATATATTCAAGGTAGCCTAGTGTTTCTGGAACTCAAGGTAGACTGCATGGTGTTTCAGGTATTCAAGGAAGTCTGCATGGTGTTCCAGGTATTCAAGGTAGCCTGCATGGTGTTTCAGGTATTCAAGGTAGCCTGCATGGTGTTTCAGGTATTTAAGGTAGCCTGCATGGTGTTTCAGGTATTCAAGATAGCCTGCATGGTGTTTCAGGTATTCAAGATAGCCTGCATGGTGTTTCAGGTATTCAAGATAGCCTGCATGGTGTTTCAGGTATTCAAGATAGCCTGCATGGTGTTTCAGGTATTCAAGATAGCCTGCATGGTGTTTCAGGTATTCAAGGTAGCCTGCATGGTGTTCCAGGTATTTAAGGTAGCCTGCATGGTGTTTCAGGTATTCAAGGAAGTCTGCATGGTGTTCCAGGTATTCAAGGTAGCCTGCATGGTGTTTCAGGTATTCAAGGTAGCCTGCATGGTGTTTCATGTATTTAAGGTAGCCTGCATGGTGTTTCAGGTATTCAAGGTAGCCTGCATGGTGTTTCAGGTATTCAAGATAGCCTGCATGGTGTTTCAGGTATTCAAGATAGCCTGCATGGTGTTTCAGGTATTCAAGATAGCCTGCATGGTGTTTCAGGTATTCAAGATAGCCTGCATGGTGTTTCAGGTATTCAAGGTAGCCTGCATGGTGTTCCGGTTATTTAAGGTAGCCTGCATGGTGTTTCAGGTATTCAAGGAAGTCTGCATGGTGTTCCAGGTATTCAAGGTAGCCTGCATGGTGTTTCAGGTATTCAAGGTAGCTTGCATGGTGTTTCAGGTATTTAAGGTAGCCTGCATGGTGTTTCAGGTATTCAAGATAGCCTGCATGGTGTTTCAGGTATTCAAGATAGCCTGCATAGTGTTTCAGGTATTCAAGATAGCCTGCATGGTGTTTCAGGTATTCAAGATAGCCTGCATGGTGTTTCAGGTATTCAAGATAGCCTGCATGGTGTTTCAGGTATTCAAGATAGCCTGCATGGTGTTTCAGGTATTTAAGGTAGCCTGCATGGTTTTCCAGGTATTTAAGGTAGCCTGCATGGTGTTTCAGGTATTCAAGGAAGTCTGCATGGTGTTTCAGGTATTCAAGGTAGCCTGCATGGTGTTTCAGGTATTCAAGGTAGCCTGCATGGTGTTTCAGGTATTTAAGGTAGCCTGCATGGTGTTTCAGGTATTCAAGATAGCCTGCATGGTGTTTCAGGTATTCAAGGTAGCCTGCATGGTGTTTCAGGTATTCAAGGTAGCCTGCATGGTGTTTCAGGTATTCAAGATAGCCTGCATGGTGTTTCAGGTATTCAAGGTAGCCTGGTGTTTCAGGTATTCAAGGTAGCCTGCATGGTGTTTCAGGTATTCAAGGTAGCCTGCATGGTGTTTCAGGTATTCAAGGTAGCCTGCATGGTGTTTCAGGTATTCAAGGTAGCCTGCATGGTGTTTCAGGTATTCAAGGTAGCCTGGTGTTTCAGGTATTCAAGGTAGCCTGCAGGGTGTTTCAGGTATTCAAGATAGCCTGCATGGTGGTTCAGGTATTCAAGATAGCCTGCATGGTGTTTCAGTTAAATAAATAATAAAAAACAAATCAGTTATTCAAGGCTATCTGTATGGTCTATCGGTAGGGTCTATCTGTAGGTCTATTTCCCTCAACTCAACTCACAAAGCCTGTTCCACTGCATTTTTTAATTGTTCCCCTCTAATCAGGGACTGATTTAGACCTGGGAAACCAGGTGGACAACAATTAATTATCAGGTAGGAAAAACAGAAAACCAACAGGCTTCGGACCTCGTAGGGTAAGAGTTGAATACCCCTGGTCTGTCTGTAGGTCTATCTGTAGGTCTATCTGTAGGTCTGTCTGTAGGTCTGTCTGTAGGTCTGTCTGTAGGTCTATCTGTAGATCTGTCTGTAGGTTTATCTGTAGGTCTATCTGTAGGTCTGTCTGTAGGTCTGTCTGTAAGTCTGTCTGTAGGTCTGTCTGTAGATCTATCTCTAGGTCTGTCTGTAGGTCTGTCTGTAGGTCTGTCTGTAGGTCTATCTGTAGGTCTATCTGTAGGTATGTCTGTAGGTCTATCTGTAGGTCTGTCTGTAAGGTCTGTGTCTGTAGGTCTGTGTCTGTAGGTCTATTTGTAGGTCTGTCTGTAGGTTTATCTGTAGGTCTATCTGTAGGTCTGTCTGTAGGTCTGTCTGTAGGTCTGTCTGTAGGTCTATCTGTGGGTCTGTCTGTAGGTCTGTCTGTAGGTCTATCTGTAGGTCTATCTGTAGGTCTGTCTGTAAGTCTATCTGTAGGTCTGTCTGTAGGTCTGTCTGTAGGTTATCTGTAGGTCTATCTGTAGGTCTGTCTGTAAGTCTGTCTGTAGGTCTGTCTGTGGGTCTATCTGTAGATCTATCTGTAGGTCTGTCTGTAGGTCTATCTGTAGGTCTGTCTGTAGGTCTGTCTGTAGGTCTATCTGTAGATCTATCTGTAGGTCTGTCTGTAAGTCTATCTGTAGGTCTGTCTGTAGGTCTGTCTGTAGGTCTGTCTGTAGGTCTATCTGTAGGTCTGTCTGTAGGTCTGATGTATGAACGTGAATAAGAGAGAAGTCCCAGAAGGACAGCATTAATGTGCTCTACCTTTCAGTCTGTCTGAACACTTAAGTGCTGGAGTCTGTGGATGGCAGAGTGTGTGACGTACTGCACATTGTGTGTGTATGAGCACAGGTGTGTGTGTGTGTGTCTGCTAGCCCGTGTGTGCGTCAGACCGCTGTGTGTGTGGGTTGGAGCTCCGCTCTGTTCTCCCCCTCCCCCACTCTCTGCAGCAGCCCCCTCCTCCCCCTCTCCTCTCTTCCAATCAGTGGGGGAATCCATCAGCGCTCCCTCTCCAGTGTTCTGTGTGGTGTTCCGAGCGGCGTTCCGAGAGGCGCTCCACAGCGGGATAAAAGCCTGAGGAATTACGAAGCGCTACTGCGCTGAGCGGGCGCGCAGGTCTCTAATCAGTGTTCAAAGCCCAGGCTGCACCGCCCCGCCACAGAGGCTGCCAATCAAAGGCAGGTCCCAGAGCAGTCCTAATCCCCATAGAGTTGACCCGGGTTGACAGGGGAGTGAGTGGCTACGTTCATTAAACGGACTGATTACTAACAACAAGAGATGAAGAGAGAGAGAGACAGAGATACAGTGTGTGTGTGTGTGTGTGTGTGTGTGTAGTGTGTGAGTGTGTGTGTGTGTGTGTCGTGTGTGCGTGAGTGTGTGTGAGTAATTCCCAGTGTGTAATCTGCCCCTGCATTGTAGCCACTGGATCTGAGGCTCTTTGTCATTAATCAGCCCATTTATTTCACATACCTTTGTGTAAAGGATCACAACGGCCACAGGAGAGGGGGGGGGGGGGGGGGGAAGAGAAGTTTCATACCCTGACACTAATGCTAATTGTTTTGTGTTGACAGCGGCTGTGTGAGTGAGAGACTGTAACTGTGTGAGAGTAAGAGAGCGAGGCTGGGCCTGCTCTTGTGTGAGTCAGTGTATGTCATTCTCTGTATGTGTGGGCATGAGTGTGTGTGTGTGTGTGTGTGTGTGTGTGTGTGTGTGTGTGTGTGTGCGTGCGTGCGTGCGTGCGTGCGTGCGTGTGTGCGCGCGCACGCGTGCGTGAGCAAGACTCTGCCTCTGCCAGCTCTCCCAGGCAGGCGAGTGGAGCACAGAGTTAAAACAGAGCCGAGCAGAGCAGATCAGAGCAGAGCAGAGCTCTCTCGGAGTGTCTCTTGCATGACTAGGACAGTACAATGAGAGACCTGGCCTTGGCTGCTATCCTCCCAGATCCTTTCATCTAGCACAAAGAGCCCTCTGATCCAGTGCCAGCAAACCAACGCACTCAGTTCCCAGCCCTCTCGCTCACTGAACGAGGGAGGGGTGTGTGTCTTTGTGTGTATGTGTGTCTGTGGTTTGATACTGAATGTGCGAAGGGCAGTGTGTGTGTGTGCATACTCGTTAACTTACGTGTGTGTGTGAGTGAGTTAGAGAGTCAGAAAGAGAATGAGCTCTCGCTCTAGCGAGCCTCTGGCAGAAGGAGGGAACACTAACTAACTAAAGCTCCAGAGAATGGACAATTCATTTCCTCTCTGGGTCCTGACTGCAAAGCAGCCGTGCTTCTCCTCTCTTCTGTTGTTTCTTCTTCTGTTCTCTCCTTCCCCTCCCCTCTCCTCGTGGCCCTCACTGTACTGACCCTCAGAGTACTGCTCTCTCTAGCCATGCATTTTTTAACTGCCCCGCGCCGCTCAGAAGTGCAATAATAACGTTGTCCACTTAGGGGCGCTAGCCAGCCTTGTTACCCCCTGTAGGAGGGGAGACTCCATGGCATTCTGACCTGAATTAAGATATAGGAGGTACTGCTGGGTCAGGGACGGTGTGTGTAACTGCCTCAGTACAAAGGAAAAACACCCCACTGCCTCTTCAAACACACACATGCATTGGTGCACACACACACACACACACACACACACACACACACACACACACACACACCTCATCTAATTTCGCAAACTCCCCAAAACGCAGTGCCGTATTTGCAAGCAGCCGTTTTAGAAAGGTGAGTGAACAATCCTATTAGAAGCATGTATACGTAAGGCACTGAAGGCAGTGGAAACCACTTGCATCAAGAGAGAGAGAGAGAGAGAGAGAGAGAGAGAGAGAGACAGAGAGAGAGCGAGAGAGAGAGAGAGACCTAAATGCCAGAACCGGACAAGAACCTGACACCCTCAGCACACAGGGGGACAAACACCTGCCTGGAGGTGACAGCATTCCCTCCCACATATGCCCCCCTAGGCACAACTATGACAACATAACCAACAAAAACGGGTCACATCTCCTGCAGCTCTGTCGCACACTGGGTATGTACATAGTCAATGGTAGGCTTCGAGGGGACTCCTATGGTAGGTACACCTATAGCTCATCTCTTGGCAGTAGTACTGTAGACTACTTTATCACTGACCTCAACCCAGAGTCTCTCAGAGCGTTCACAGTCAGCCCACTGACACCCCTATCAGACCACAGCAAAATCACAGTCTACTTAAACAGAGTAATACTCAATCATGAGGCATCAAAGCCAAAGGAACTGAGTAACATTAAGAAATGCTATAGATGGAAGGAATGCAGTTTGGAAACCTACCAAAAATCAATTAAGCAACAACAAATTCAATCCCTTTTAGACAATTTCCTGGGTAAAACGTTTCACTGTAATAGTGAAGGTGTAAACTTGGCAGTAGAAAATCTTAACAGTATATTTGACCTCTCAGCTTCAGTATCAAATCTAAAAATCTCAAATAGAAAAACAAGGAAAATTAACAATAATGACAAATGGTTTGATGAAGAATGCAAAAATCTAAGGAAGAAATTGAGAAACCTGTCCAACCAAAAACATAGAGACCCGGAAAACCTGAGTCTACGCCTTCACTGTGGTGAATCACTAAAACAATACAGAAATACACTACGGAAAAAGAAGGAACAGCATGTCAGAAATCAGCTCAATGTAATTGAAGAATCCATAGACTCTAACCACTTCTGGGAAAATTGGAAAACACTAAACAAACAACAACACGAAGAATTATCTATCCAAAATGGAGAGGTATGGGTAAACCACTTCTCCAATCTTTTTGGCTCTATAACAAAGAATAAAGAGCAAACATATATACATGATCAAATACAGATCTTAGAATTAACTATTAAAGACTACCAGAACCCACTGCATTCTCCAATTACATTGAATGAGTTACAGGACAAAATAAAAACCCTCCAACCCAAAAAGGCCTGCGGTGTTGATGGTATCCTCAATGAAATTATCAAATATACAGACAACAAATTCCAATTGGCTATACTAAAACTCTTTAACATCATACTTAGCTCTGGCATCTTCCCCAATATTTGGAACCAAGGACTGATCACCCCAATCCACAAAAGTGGAGACAAATTTGACCCCAATAACTACCGTGGAATATGTGTCAACAGTAACCTTGGGAAAATCCTCTGCATTATCATTAACAGCAGACTTGTACATTTCCTCAATGAAAACAATGTACTGAGCAAATGTCAAATTGGCTTTTTACCAAATTACCATACAACAGACCATGTATTCACCCTGCACACCCTAATTGTCAACCAAACAAAACAAAACAAAGGCAAAGTCTTCTCATGCTTTGTTGATTTCAAAAAAGCCTTCGACTCAATTTGGCATGAGGGTCTGCTATACAAACTGATGGAAAGTGGTGTTGGGGGTAAAACATACAACATTATAAAATCCATGTACACAAACAACAAGTGTGCGGTTAAAATTGGCAAAAAACACACACATTTCTTCACACAGGGTCGTGGGGTTAGACAGGGATGCAGCTTAAGCCCCACCCTCTTCAACATATATATCAACGAATTGGTGCGGGCACTAGAAAAGTCTGCAGCACCCGGACTCACTCTGCTAGAATCTGAAGTCAAATGTCTACTGTTTGTTGATGATCTGGTGCTTCTGTTACCAACCAAGGAGGGCCTACAGCAGCACCTAGATCTTCTGCACAGATTCTGTCAGACCTGGGCCCTGACAGTAAATCTCAGTAAGACCAAAATAATGGTGTTCCAAAAAAGGTCCAGTCGCCAGGACCACAAATACAAATTCCATCTAGACACTGTTGCCCTAGAGCACACAAAAAACTATACATACCTTGGCCTAAACATCAGCGCCACAGGTAACTTCCACAAAGCTGAGAACGATCTGAGAGACAAGGCAAGAAGGGCATTCTATGCCATCAAAAGGAACATAAATTTCAACATACCAATTAGGATCTGGCTAAAAATACTTGAATCAGTTATAGAGCCCATTGCCCTTTACGGTTGTGAGGTCTGGGGTCCGCTCACCAACCAAGACTTCACAAAATGAGACAAACACCAAATTGAAACTCTGCACGCAGAATTCTGCAAAAATATCCTCTGTGTACAACGTAAAACACCAAATAATGCATGCAGAGCAGAATTAGGCCGATACCCACTAATTATCAAAATCCAGAAAAGAGCTGTTAAATTCTACAACCACCTAAAAGGAAGCGATTCCCAAACCTTCCATAAGAAAGCCATCACCTACAGAGCGATAAACCTGGAGAAGAGTCCCCTAAGCAAGCTGGTCCTGGGGCTCTGTTCACAAACACAAACACACCCCACAGAGCCCCAGGACAGCAGCACAATTAGACCCAACCAAATCATGAGAAAACAAACAGATAATTACTTGACACATTGGAAAGAATTAACAAAAAAACAGAGCAAACTAGAATGCTATTTGGCCCTAAACAGGGAGTACACAGTGGCAGAATACCTGTCCACTGTGACTGACCCAAACTTAAGGAAAGCTTTGACTATGTACAGACTTAGTGAGCATAGCCTTGCTATTGAGAAAGGCCGCCGTAGACAGACCTGGCTCTCAAGAGAAGACAGGCTATGTGCACACTGCCCACAAAATGAGGTAGAAACTGAGCTGCACTTCCTAACCTCCTGTCCAACGTATGACCATATTAGAGATACATATTTCCCCCAGATTACACAGATCCACAAAGAATTCGAAAACAAATCCAATTTTGATAAACTCCCATAATTACTGGGGGAAATTCCACAGTGTGCCATCACAGCAGCAAGATTTGTGACCTGTTGCCACAAGAAAAGGGCAACCAGTGAAGAACAAACACCATTGTAAATACAACCCATATTTATGCTATTTATTTTCCCTTGTGTTCTTTAACCATTTGTACATTGTTACAACACTGTATATATATATATATATATATGTATAATATGACATTTGTAATGTCTTTATTGTTTTGACATTTCTGTATGTGTAATGTTTACTGTTAATTTTAATTGTTTATTTCACTTTTGTATATTATCTACCTCACTTGCTTTGGCAATGTTAACACATGTTTCCCATGCCAATAAAGCTCCTTGAATTGAATTGAATTGAATTGAATTGAGAGAGAGAGAGAGAGAGAGAGAGAGAGAGGGAGAGAGAGAGACAGAGAGAGGGAGAGGGAGAGAGAGAGCGAGAGTTCAATATTGCTGACATACCTGTAATTATATGGTCGTTCCTCTGACACAAATACTGAGTCATCACACTGTAATATTTATACTTCTGTTGTCACACACACACACACACACACACACACACACACACACACACACACACACACACACACACACACACACACACACACACACACACACACACACACACCACGGATACTCACACACACAAAGTTCTCTCTCTCTCTCTGTCACTCTGTCACTCACATTCACAAACAAACATGCGCGCGTGCACACACACAGGCAGGCAATTAGAGTGTGGCACAATGAAGAAGAGGAGAGGGTGTAGGAGGAGGGAGGGGTTAGGGGAAATTAAAGTCTCTCATTATTCAAATCAGCGCAGAGGAAAGAAACCTCGTGACGCTCCCCTCGTTTATCTGTCGGCAGCCTTCCCCCTCTCCCTCCTCCTCCCTATCCTTCTCTTCCGATCTGTCACTCTCTCTCTCTGTTGTTCTCCGCTCTGCTCGTTCTCTCTCTCTCTCTCTCTGTTGTTCTCCGCTCTGCTCGTTCTCTCTCTCCCTCCTCCTCCCTATCCTTCTCTTCCGATCTGTCACTCTCTCTGTTGTGCTCCGCTCTACTCGTTCTCTCTCTCTCTCTCTCTGTTGTGCTCCGCTCTGCTCGTTCTCTCTCTCTCTCTCTCTCTCTCTCTCTCTCTCTCTCTCTCTCTCTCTCTCTCTCTGTTGTGCTCCGCTCTGCTCGTTCTCTCTCTCTCTCGCTCTCTGTTGTGCTCCGCTCTGCTCGTTCTCTCTCTCTCTCTCTGTTGTGCTCCGCTCTGCTCGTTCTCTCGCTCTCCCCCTCTCTCGTTCTCTCCCCCGTGCCGTCGCTCG
>NC_092153.1:10003371-10008371 GCF_045791955.1 Oncorhynchus clarkii lewisi | reverse complement strand
TTAAAGACCCATCCAGGCTTAAGGAGATCATGGGGGGCGAGTCTATGAAGGGCCCTCCACCAGCAAGACAAAGGAGGTGTGTGCTTAAAAGAACAGAGAGACCAGAGACAAGAGATTGTGTGTTGACTGTCTCTTCTGTCTCCTTTACACACACACACACACACACTCTCTCTCTCTCAATTCAATTCAATTCAATGCAAGGGCTTTATTGGCATGGGAAACATGTGTTAACATTGCCAAAGCAAGTGAGGTAGACAACATACAAAGTGAATATATAAAGTGAAAAACAACAAAAATTAACAGTAAACATTACACATACAGAGGTTTCAAAACAGTAAAGACATTACAAATGTCATATTATATATATATACAGTGTTTTAACAATGTACAAATGGTTAAAGGACACAAGATAAAATAAATAAGCATAAATATGGGTTGTATTTACAATGGTGTGTGTTCTTCACTGGTTGCCCTTTTCTCATGGCAACAGGTCACAAATCTTGCTGCTGTGATGGCACACTGTGGAATATCACCCAGTAGATATGGGAGTTTTTCAAATTTGGATTTGTTTTCGAATTCTTTGTGGATCTGTGTAATCTGAGGGAAATATGTCTCTCTAATATGGTCATACATTCGCAGGAGGTTAGGAAGTGCAGCTCAGTTTCCACCTCATTTTGTGGGCAGTGAGCACATAGCCTGTCTTCTCTTGAGAGCCATGTCTGCCTATGGCGGCCTTTCTCAATATCAAGGCTATGCTCACTGAGTCTGTACATAGTCAAAGCTTTCCTTAATTTTGGGTCAGTCACAGTGGTCAGGTATTCTGCCGCTGTGTACTCTCTGTTTAGGGCCAAATAGCATTCTAGTTTGCTCTGTTTTTTTGTTAATTCTTTCCAATGTGTCCAGTAATTATCTTTTTGTTTTCTCATGATTTGGTTGGGTCTAATTGTGCTGTTGTCCTGGGGCTCTGTAGGGTGTGTTTGTGTTTGTGAACAGAGCCCCAGGACCAGCTTGCTTAGGGGACTCTTCTCCAGGTTCATCTCTCTGTAGGTGATGGCTTTGTTATGGAAGGTTTGTGAATCACTTCCTTTTAGGTGGTTGTAGAATTTAACGGCTCTTTTCTGGATTTTGATAATTAGTGGGTATCGGCCTAATTCTGCTCTGCATGCATTATTTGGTGTTCTACGTTGTACACGGAGGATATTTTTGCAGAATTCTGCGTGCAGAGTCTCAACTCAACTCAACTCTCTCTTTCTCTCTCTCTCTCTCTCTCTCTCTCTCTCTCTCTCTCTCTCTCTCTCTCTCTCTCTCTCTCAATTCAATTCAATTCAATTCAAGGGCTTTATTGGCATGGGAAACATGTGTTAACATTGCCAAAGCAAGTGAGGTAGACAACATACAAAGTGAATATATAAAGCTCTCTCTCTCTCTCTCTCTCTCTCTCTCTCTCTCTCTCTCTCTCTCTCTCTCTCTCTTCATGTGTCATAACAGCCTATCAGCTGTAGCAGGAGAGAGAGAGGATCTCGGTCTCCATTTCAACAGGCCTGGACCCATGTACACTGTCTTTAATGTGTTGACAGAGGAGAGGGAGGGACGGGGGGAATCAAAGAGGAGAGGGAGTGAGGGAGAGATGGATGGAGGGAGGGAGGAGGGTATGGAGGGAGGGAGAGATGGATGGAGGGAGAGATGGATGGAGGGAGGGAGGAGGGTATGGAGGGAGGGAGAGATGGATGGAGGGAGGGTATGGAGGGTGGGAGAGATGGATGGAGGGAGGGAGGAGGGTATAGAGGGAGGGAGAGATGGATGGAGGGAGGGAGGAGGGTATGGAGGGAGGGAGGAGGGTATGGAGGGAGGGAGAGATGGATGGAGGGAGGGAGAGATGGATGGAGGGAGAGAGGAGGGTATGGAGGGAGGGAGAGATGGATGGAGGGAGGGAGGAGGGTATGGAGGGAGGGAGAGATGGATGGAGGGAGGGAGGAGGGTATGGAGGGAGGAGGGTATGGAGGGAGGGAGAGATGGATGGAGGGAGGGAGGAGGGTATGGAGTGAGGGAGGAGGGTATGGAGGGAGGGAGAGATGGATGGATGGAGGGAGAGATGGATGGAGGGAGGGAGGAGGGTATGGAGGGAGGGAGAGATGGATGGAGGGAGGGAGGGAGAGATGGATGGAGGGAGGGAGGAGGGTATGGAGGGTGGGGAATTGAAACTGGGTCTCTGTGCATATAATGTGTTGACGGGAGGCGGAGTGGAGGGAGGGATGGAGGAAGCGGGGGGAATCAGAGGTGGGTCCGTGCACCATGGGTGTATTGTTTAAGGGGGAGCAGGGAGCAGGAAGCAGGAAGCAGTAAGCATGCATGGTGACCGCCACAAGCCTCAATAGAGTGGAATAAATGCCATCCAATTTGAACGGCGAGTGAGCGGGCCCATTAATGAGCAGGGCAATGATGAGCTCCGGGTACAAAGTACCTTAATTAGCATGATAATGATCTGTCATTTAGAGGCTTCTCCACTCCACAGCTGAGCACAGGAGAGAGACGGAGAGAGAGAGGGACAGGGGTTAGAGGGTGGAGGGAGAGAAAGGGAAAGGAAAAGAGGAGAGAGATGGTAATAATATGACATTTGTAATGTCTTTATTGTTTTGAAACTTCTGTATGTGTAATGTTTACTGTTAATTTTTATTGTTTCTCACTTTATATATCTACTTTATATATTATCTACCTCACTTGCTTTGGCAATGTTAACACATGTTTCCCATGCCAATAAAGCCCTAGAATTGAATTGAATTGAATTGAAAGAGGGACAGAGCCAGAGAGAGAGTGGAGAGAGAAAGAGAAGGGGGTAAGAGTACCGAGTTAAATGATAATATTATGAAAAGAGAGCTGAGAGACAGAAATGGTCTGAGAGAAGGGAATGGTGGACAGAGAGAGAGAGAGACAGAAATGGGCTGAGAGAAGGGAATAGTGGACAGAGAGAGAGAGAGACAGAAATGGTCTGAGAGATGTGAATGGTGGACAGAGAGAGAGAGAGACAGAAATGGTCTGAGAGAAGGGAATAGTGGACAGAGAGAGAGAGAGACAGAAATGGGCTGAGAGAAGGACATGGTGGACAGAGAGAGAGAGAGACAGAAATGGGCTGAGAGAAGGGAATGGTGGACAGAGAGAGAGAGCGACAGAAATGGGCTGAGAGAAGGGAATGGAGGACAGAGAGAGAGAGAGAGAGAGAGATAAATGGGCTGAGAGAAGGGAATGGAGGACAGAGAGAGAGAGAGACAGAAATGGGCTGAGAGAATGGAATGGTGGACAGAGAGAGAGAGAGAGAGAGAGAGAGAGAGAGAGACACACACAATGGGTTGAGAGAAGGGAATGGAGGACAGAGAGAGAGCGAGACAGAAATGGGCTGAGAGAAGGGAATGGTGGACAGAGCGAGAGAGAGGCAGAAATGGGCTGAGAGAAGGGAATGGTGGAAAGAGAGAGAGAGAGAGAGAGAGACAGAAATGGGCTGAGAGAAGGGAATGGAGGACAGAGAGAGAGAGAGACAGAAATGGTCTTAGAGAAGGGAATGGAGAACAGAGAGAGAGAGAGAGAAAAAAATGGTCTTAGAGAAGGGAATGGAGAACAGAGAGAGAGAGAGAGAAAAAAATGGGCTGAGAGAAGGGAATGGTGGCCAGAGAGAGAGACAGACAGAAATGTTATGAGAGAAGGGAATGGTGGACAGAGAGAGTGAGAGAGAGAGAGAGAGAGAGAGAGAGAGAGAGAGAGAGAGAGAGACAGAAATGGGCTGAGAGAAGGGAATGGAGAACAGAGAGAGAGAGAGAGAAAAATGGGCTGAGAGAAGGGAATGGTGGCCAGAGAGAGAGACAGACAGAAATGTTATGAGATAAGGGAATGGTGGACAGAGAGAGATACAGAAATGGGCTGAGAAGGGAAGGGTGGACAGAGAGAGACAAATGGGCTGAGAGAAGGGAAAATGGACAGAGAGAGAGAGAGACAGAAATGGTCTGAGAGAAGGGAATGGTGGACAGAGAGAGAGAGAGAGAGAGAGACAGAAATGGGCAGAGAGAAGGGAATGGTGGACATAGAGAGAGAGAGACAGAAATGGGCTGAGAGAAGGGAATGGTGGACAGAGAGAGAGAGAGACAGAAATGGGCTGAGAGAAGGGAATGGTGGACAGAGAGAGAGACAGAAATGGGCCGAGAGAAGGGAATGGTGGACAGAGAGAGAGAGACAGAATTGGTCTGAGAGAAGGGAATGGTGGACAGAGAGAGAGAGAGAGAGAAATGGGCTGAGAGAAGGGAATGGTGGACAGAGAGAGAGAGAGAGACAGAAATGGGCAGAGAGAGGGAATGGTGGACAGAGAGAGAGACAGAGAGACGGAAATAGGCTGAGAGAAGGGAATGGAGGACAGAGAGAGAGAGAGACAGAAATCGGCTGAGAGATGGGAAGGGTGGACAGGGAGAGAGAGAGAGAGAGGGAAAGAGACAGAAATGAGCTGAGAGAAGGGAATGAAGGACAGAGAGAGAGAGAGACAGAAATGGGCTGAGAGAAGGGAATGGAGGACAGAGAGAGACAGAAATGGGCTGAGAGAAGGGAATGGTGGACAGAGGGAGAGAGAGAGAGAGAGAGAGAGAGAGAGAGAGAGAGAGAGAGAGAAATGGGCTGAGAAAAGGGAATGGAGGACAGAGAGAGAGAGAGAGAGAAATGGGCTGAGAGAAGGGAATGGAGGACAGAGAGAGAGAGAGACAGAAATGGGCTGAGAGAAGGGAATGGTGGACAGAGCGAGAGAGAGGCAGAAATGGGCTGAGAGAAGGGAATGGTGGAAAGAGAGAGAGAGAGAGAGAGAGAGAGAGAGAAATGGGCTGAGAGAAGGGAATGGAGGACAGAGAGAGAGAGAGACAGAAATGGTCTTAGAGAAGGGAATGGAGAACAGAGAGAGAGAGAGAGAAAAAAATGGTCTTAGAGAAGGGAATGGAGAACAGAGAGAGAGAGAGAGAAAAAAATGGGCTGAG
>NC_092153.1:9970871-9990871 GCF_045791955.1 Oncorhynchus clarkii lewisi | reverse complement strand
GAGAGAAGGGAATGGTGGACAGAGAGAGAGAGAGAGAGAAATGGGCTGAGAGAAGGGAATGGTGGACAGAGAGAGAGAGACAGAAATAGGCACAGAGAAGGGAATGGTGGACAGAGAGAGAGAGACAGAAATGGGCTGAGAGAAGGGAATGGTGGACAGAGAGAGAGAGAGACAGAAATGGGTTGAGAGAAGGGAATGGTGGACAGAGAGAGAGACAGAAATGGGCCGAGAGAAGGGAATGGTGGACAGAGAGAGAGAGACAGAATTGGTCTGAGAGAAGGGAATGGTGGACAGAGAGAGAGAGAGACAGAAATGGGCACAGAGAAGGGAATGGTGGACAGAGAGAGAGAGAGACAGAAATGTGCTGAGAGAAGGGAATGGTGGACAGAGAGAGAGAGAGACAGAAATGGGCTGAGAGAAGGGAATGGTGGAAAGAGAGAGAGAGAGACAGAAATGGGCCGAGAGAAGGTAATGGTGGACAGAGAGAGAGAGAGAGACAGAAATGGCCTGAGAGAATGGAATGGTGGACAGAGAGAGAGAGGGAGAGAGAGAAAGAGAGACAGAAATGGGCTGAGAGACGGGAATGGAGGACAGAGAGAGAGAGAGACAGAAATGGGCTGAGAGAAGGGAATGGAGGACAGAGAGAGAGAGAGACAGAAATAGGCTGAGAGAAGGGAATGGTGGACAGAGAGAGAGAGAGAGAGAGAGAGAGAGAGAGAGAGACACACACAATGGGCTGAGAGAAGGAAATGGAAGGCAGATAGAGAGCGAGACAGAAATGGGCTGAGAGAAGGGAATGGTGGACAGAGAGAGAGAGCGAGACATAAATGGGCTGAGAGAAGGGAATGGAGGACAGAGAGAGAGAGAGAGACAGAAATAGGCTGAGAGAAGGGAATGGAGGACAGAGAGAGAGAGAGACAGAAATGGACTGAGAGAAGGGAATGGAGTACAGAGAGAGAGACAGAAATGGGCCGAGAGAAGGGAATGGTGGACAGAGAGAGAGAGACAGAATTGGTCTGAGAGAAGGGAATGGTGGACAGAGAGAGAGAGAGACAGAAATGGGCACAGAGAAGGGAATGGTGGACAGAGAGAGAGAGAGACAGAAATGTGCTGAGAGAAGGGAATGGTGGACAGAGAGAGAGAGAGACAGAAATGGGCTGAGAGAAGGGAATGGTGGAAAGAGAGAGAGAGAGACAGAAATGGGCCGAGAGAAGGTAATGGTGGACAGAGAGAGAGAGAGAGACAGAAATGGCCTGAGAGAAGGGAATGGTGGACAGAGAGAGAGAGAGAGAGAAAGAGAGACAGAAATGGGCTGAGAGAAGGGAATGGAGGACAGAGAGAGAGAGAGACAGAAATGGGCTGAGAGAAGGGAATGGAGGACAGAGAGAGAGAGAGACAGAAATAGGCTGAGAGAAGGGAATGGTGGACAGAGAGAGAGAGAGAGAGAGAGAGAGAGAGACACACACACAATGGGCTGAGAGAAGGAAATGGAAGGCAGAGAGAGAGCGAGACAGAAATGGGCTGAGAGAAGGGAATGGTGGACAGAGAGAGAGAGCGAGACATAAATGGGCTGAGAGAAGGGAATGGAGGACAGAGAGAGAGAGAGAGACAGAAATAGGCTGAGAGAAGGGAATGGAGGACAGAGAGAGAGAGAGACAGAAATGGACTGAGAGAAGGGAATGGAGTACAGAGAGAGAGACAGAAATGGGCTGAGAGAAGGGAATGGTGGACAGAGAGAGAGAGAGACAGAAATGGGCTGAGAGAAGGGAATGGAGGACAGAGAGAGAGAGAGACAGAAATAGGCTGAGAGAAGGGAATGGTGGACAGAGAGAGAGAGAGAGAGAGAGAGAGACACACACACAATGGGCTGAGAGAAGGAAATGGAAGGCAGAGAGAGAGCGAGACAGAAATGGGCTGAGAGAAGGGAATGGTGGACAGAGAGAGAGAGCGAGACATAAATGGGCTGAGAGAAGGGAATGGAGGACAGAGAGAGAGAGAGAGACAGAAATAGGCTGAGAGAAGGGAATGGTGGACAGAGAGAGAGAGAGACAGAAATGGACTGAGAGAAGGGAATGGAGTACAGAGAGAGAGACAGAAATGGGCTGAGAGAAGGGAATGGTGGACAGAGAGAGAGAGAGAGAGAGAAAGAGAGAGAGAGAGAGAGACAATGGCTTGAGAGAAGGGAATGGAGGACAGAGAGAGAGAAATTAATAAGCTGAGAGAAGGGAATGGTGGACAGAGAGAGAGAGAGCGAGAGAGAGAGAGAGAGAGAGAGAGAGAGAGACAATGGGCTGAGAGAAGGGAATGGAGGACAGACTGAGAGAGAGACAGAAATGTTGAGAGAAGGGAATGGAGGACAGAGAGAGAGAGAGAGAAAGAAATGAGCTGAGAGAAGGGAATGGAGGACAGAGAGAGAGAGAAACAGAAATGGGCTTAGAGAAGGAAATGGAGGACAGAGAGAGAGAGAGAGAGAGAGAGAGAGAAAGAGAGAGAGAGAGAAATGGGCTGAGAGAAGGGAATGGAGGACGGAGAGCGAGAGAGACAGAAATGGGCTGAGAGAAGCTAATGGTGGACAGAGAGAGAGACAGAAATGGGCTGAGAGAAGGGAATGGTGGCCAGAGATAGAGAGAGACAGAAATGTTATGAGAGAGGGAACGGTGGACAGAGAGAGAGAGAGAGAGAGAAATGGGCCGAGAGAAGGGAATGGTGGACAGAGAGAGGGAGAGACAGAAATGGGCTGAGAGAAGGGAATGGTGGACAGAGAGAGATACCGAAATGGGCTGAGAGAAGGGAAGGGTGGACAGAGAGAGACAAATGGGCTGAGAGAAGGGAATGGTGGACCGAGAGAAAGAGAGACAGAAATGGTCTGAGAGAAGGGAATGGTGGACAGAGAGAGAGAGAGAGAGACATAAATGGGCTGAGAGAAGGGAATGGTGGACAGAGAGAGAGAGACAGAAATGAGCACAGAGAAGGGAATGGTGGACAGAGAGAGAAAGAGACAGAAATGGGCTGAGAGAAGGGAATGGTGGACAGAGAGAGAGAGAGACAGAAATGGGCTGAGAGAAGGGAATGGTGGACAGAGAGAGAGACAGAAATGGGCCGAGAGAAGGGAATGGTGGACAGAGAGAGAGAGACAGAATTGGTCTGAGAGAAGGGAACGGTGGACAGAGAGAGAGAGAGAGACATAAATGGGCTGAGAGAAGGGTATGGTGGACACAGAGAGAGAGAGAGAGAGAGAGAGAGAGAGAGAGGAGAGAGAGAGAGAGAAAGAGAGGAGAGAGAGAGAGAGAAAGAGAATGGGAATGGAATGGAAGGGAATGGAGGACAGAGAGAGAGACAGAAATGGGCTGAGAGAAGGGAATGGTGGACAGAGAGAGAGAGAGAGAGAGAGAGAGAGAGAGAGAGAGAGACAATGGGCTGAGAGAATGGAATGGAGGACAGAGAGAGAGAAAGAAATGAGCTCAGAGAAGGGAATGGTGGACAGAGAGAGAGAGAGAGAGAGAGAGAGAGAGAGAGAGAGAGAGAGAGAGAGAGAGAGACAATGGGCTGAGAGAAGGGAATGGAGGACAGACTGAGAGAGAGACAGAAATGGGTTGAGAGAAGGGAATGAAGGACAAAGAGAGAGAGAGAGAGACAGAAATGGGTTGAGAGAAGAGAATGGTGGACAGAGAGAGAGAGAGACAGAAATGGTCTGAGAGAGGGAATGGTGGACAGAGAGAGAGACAGAGAGACGGAAATAGGCTGAGAGAAGGGAATGGAGGACAGAGAGAGAGACAGAAATGGGTGAGAGAAGGGAATGGAGGACAGAGAGAGAGAGAGAGACGGAAATGGGCTGAGAGATGGGAAGTGTGGACAGAGAGAGAGAGAGAGAGAGAGAGAGAGAGAGAGAGAGAGAGAGACAGAAATGGGCTGAGAGAAGGGAATGGTGGACAGAGAGAGAGACAGAAATGGGCTGAGAGAAGGCAATGGTGGACAGAGAGAGAGAGAGAGAGAGAGAGAGAGAGAGAGAGAGAGAGAGAGAGAGAGATAGATAAATGGTCTGAGAGAAGGGAATGGAGGACAGAGAGAGAGAGAGAGACAGAAATGGGCTGAGAGATGGGAATGGAGGACAGAGAGAGAGAGAGTCAGAAATGGGCTGAGAGAAGGGAATGGTGGACAGAGAGGGAGAGAGAGAGAGAGACAGAAATGGGCTGAGAGAAGGGAATGGAGAACAGAGAGAGAGAGAGAAAAATGGGCTGAGAGAAGGGAATGGTGGCCAGAGAGAGAGAGAGACAGAAATGTTATGAGAGAGGGAACGGTGGACAGAGAGAGAGAGAGAGAGAGAGAGAGAGAGAGAGAAATGGGCCGAGAGAAGGGAATGGAGGACAGAGAGAGAGAGAGACAGAAATGGACTGAGAGAAGGGAATGGAGTACAGAGAGAGAGACAGAAATTGGCTGAGAGAAGGGAATGGTGGACAGAGAGAGAGAGAGAGAGAGAAAGAGAGAGAGAGAGAGAGACAATGGCTTGAGAGAAGGGAATGGAGGACAGAGAGAGAGAAATTAATAAGCTGAGAGAAGGGAATGGTGGACAGAGAGAGAGAGAGAGAGCGAGAGAGAGAGAGAGAGAGAGAGAGAGAGAGAGAGACAATGGGCTGAGAGAAGGGAATGGAGGACAGACTGAGAGAGAGACAGAAATGTTGAGAGAAGGGAATGGAGGACAGAGAGAGAGAGAGAGAAAGAAATGAGCTGAGAGAAGGGAATGGAGGACAGAGAGAGAGAGAAACAGAAATGGGCTTAGAGAAGGGAATGGAGGACAGAGAGAGAGAGAGAGAGAGAGAGAGAGAAAGAGAGAGAGAGAGAAATGGGCTGAGAGAAGGGAATGGAGGACGGAGAGCGAGAGAGACAGAAATGGGCTGAGAGAAGCTAATGGTGGACAGAGAGAGAGACAGAAATGGGCTGAGAGAAGGGAATGGTGGCCAGAGGGAGAGAGAGACAGAAATGTTATGAGAGAGGGAACGGTGGACAGAGAGAGAGAGAGAGAGAGAAATGGGCCGAGAGAAGGGAATGGTGGACAGAGAGAGGGAGAGACAGAAATGGGCTGAGAGAAGGGAATGGTGGACAGAGAGAGATACCGAAATGGGCTGAGAGAAGGGAAGGGTGGACAGAGAGAGACAAATGGGCTGAGAGAAGGGAATGGTGGACCGAGAGAAAGAGAGACAGAAATGAGAGAGAGAGAGAGAGAGAGAGAGAGAGAGAGAGAGAGATAGATAAATGGTCTGAGAGAAGGGAATGGAGGACAGAGAGAGAGAGAGAGACAGAAATGGGCTGAGAGATGGGAATGGAGGACAGAGAGAGAGAGAGTCAGAAATGGGCTGAGAGAAGGGAATGGTGGACAGAGAGGGAGAGAGAGAGAGAGACAGAAATGGGCTGAGAGAAGGGAATGGAGAACAGAGAGAGAGAGAGAAAAATGGGCTGAGAGAAGGGAATGGTGGCCAGAGAGAGAGAGAGACAGAAATGTTATGAGAGAGGGAACGGTGGACAGAGAGAGAGAGAGAGAGAGAGAGAGAGAGAGAGAAATGGGCCGAGAGAAGGGAATGGAGGACAGAGAGAGAGAGAGACAGAAATGGACTGAGAGAAGGGAATGGAGTACAGAGAGAGAGACAGAAATGGGCTGAGAGAAGGGAATGGTGGACAGAGAGAGAGAGAGAGAGAGAAAGAGAGAGAGAGAGAGAGACAATGGCTTGAGAGAAGGGAATGGAGGACAGAGAGAGAGAAATTAATAAGCTGAGAGAAGGGAATGGTGGACAGAGAGAGAGAGAGAGAGCGAGAGAGAGAGAGAGAGAGAGAGAGAGAGAGAGACAATGGGCTGAGAGAAGGGAATGGAGGACAGACTGAGAGAGAGACAGAAATGTTGAGAGAAGGGAATGGAGGACAGAGAGAGAGAGAGAGAAAGAAATGAGCTGAGAGAAGGGAATGGAGGACAGAGAGAGAGAGAAACAGAAATGGGCTGAGAGAAGGGAATGGAGGACGGAGAGCGAGAGAGACAGAAATGGGCTGAGAGAAGCTAATGGTGGACAGAGAGAGAGACAGAAATGGGCTGAGAGAAGGGAATGGTGGCCAGAGGGAGAGAGAGACAGAAATGTTATGAGAGAGGGAACGGTGGACAGAGAGAGAGAGAGAGAGAGAAATGGGCCGAGAGAAGGGAATGGTGGACAGAGAGAGGGAGAGACAGAAATGGGCTGAGAGAAGGGAATGGTGGACAGAGAGAGATACCGAAATGGGCTGAGAGAAGGGAAGGGTGGACAGAGAGAGACAAATGGGCTGAGAGAAGGGAATGGTGGACCGAGAGAAAGAGAGACAGAAATGGTCTGAGAGAAGGGAATGGTGGACAGAGAGAGAGAGAGAGAGAGAGACATAAATGGGCTGAGAGAAGGGAATGGTGGACAGAGAGAGAGAGACAGAAATGAGCACAGAGAAGGGAATGGTGGACAGAGAGAGAAAGAGACAGAAATGGGCTGAGAGAAGGGAATGGTGGACAGAGAGAGAGAGAGACAGAAATGGGCTGAGAGAAGGGAATGGTGGACAGAGAGAGAGACAGAAATGGGCCGAGAGAAGGGAATGGTGGACAGAGAGAGAGAGACAGAATTGGTCTGAGAGAAGGGAACGGTGGACAGAGAGAGAGAGAGAGACATAAATGGGCTGAGAGAAGGGTATGGTGGACACAGAGAGAGAGAGAGAGAGAGAGAGAGAGAGGAGAGAGAGAGAGAGAAAGAGAGGAGAGAGAGAGAGAGAAAGAGAATGGGAATGGAATGGAAGGGAATGGAGGACAGAGAGAGAGACAGAAATGGGCTGAGAGAAGGGAATGGTGGACAGAGAGAGAGAGAGAGAGAGAGAGAGAGAGAGAGAGAGACAATGGGCTGAGAGAATGGAATGGAGGACAGAGAGAGAGAAAGAAATGAGCTCAGAGAAGGGAATGGTGGACAGAGAGAGAGAGAGAGAGAGAGAGAGAGAGAGAGAGAGAGAGAGAGAGAGAGAGAGACAATGGGCTGAGAGAAGGGAATGGAGGACAGACTGAGAGAGAGACAGAAATGGGTTGAGAGAAGGGAATGAAGGACAAAGAGAGAGAGAGAGAGACAGAAATGGGTTGAGAGAAGAGAATGGTGGACAGAGAGAGAGAGAGACAGAAATGGTCTGAGAGAGGGAATGGTGGACAGAGAGAGAGACAGAGAGACGGAAATAGGCTGAGAGAAGGGAATGGAGGACAGAGAGAGAGACAGAAATGGGTGAGAGAAGGGAATGGAGGACAGAGAGAGAGAGAGAGACGGAAATGGGCTGAGAGATGGGAAGTGTGGACAGAGAGAGAGAGAGAGAGAGAGAGAGAGAGAGAGAGAGACAGAAATGGGCTGAGAGAAGGGAATGGTGGACAGAGAGAGAGACAGAAATGGGCTGAGAGAAGGCAATGGTGGACAGAGAGAGAGAGAGAGAGAGAGAGAGAGAGAGAGAGAGAGATAGATAAATGGTCTGAGAGAAGGGAATGGAGGACAGAGAGAGAGAGAGAGACAGAAATGGGCTGAGAGATGGGAATGGAGGACAGAGAGAGAGAGAGTCAGAAATGGGCTGAGAGAAGGGAATGGTGGACAGAGAGGGAGAGAGAGAGAGAGACAGAAATGGGCTGAGAGAAGGGAATGGAGAACAGAGAGAGAGAGAGAAAAATGGGCTGAGAGAAGGGAATGGTGGCCAGAGAGAGAGAGAGACAGAAATGTTATGAGAGAGGGAACGGTGGACAGAGAGAGAGAGAGAGAGAGAGAGAGAGAGAAATGGGCCGAGAGAAGGGAATGGTGGACAGAGAGAGGGAGAGACAGAAATGTGCTGAGAAAAGGGAATGGTGGACAGAGAGAGATACAGAAATGGGCTGAGAGAAGGGAAGGGTGGACAGAGAGAGACAAATGGGCTGAGAGAAGGGAATGGTGGACCGAGAGAGAGAGAGAGAGACAGAAATGGTCTGAGAGAAGGGAATGGTGGACAGAGAGAGAGAGAGAGAGAGAGAAATGGGCTGAGAGAAGGGAATGGTGGACAGAGTGAGAGAGACAGAAATAGGCACAGAGAAGGGAATGGTGGACAGAGAGAGAGAGACAGAAATGGGCTGAGAGAAGGGAATGGTGGACAGAGAGAGAGAGAGACAGAAATGGGTTGAGAGAAGGGAATGGTGGACAGAGAGAGAGACAGAAATGGGCCGAGAGAAGGGAATGGTGGACAGAGAGAGAGAGACAGAATTGGTCTGAGAGAAGGGAATGGTGGACAGAGAGAGAGAGAGACAGAAATGGGCACAGAGAAGGGAATGGTGGACAGAGAGAGAGAGAGACAGAAATGGGCTGAGAGAAGGGAATGGTGGACAGAGAGAGAGAGAGACAGAAATGGGCTGAGAGAAGGGAATGGTGGAAAGAGAGAGAGAGAGACAGAAATGGGCCGAGAGAAGGTAATGGTGGACAGAGAGAGAGAGAGAGACAGAAATGGCCTGAGAGAAGGGAATGGTGGACACAGAGAGAGAGAGAGAGAGAGAGAGAGAGAGAGAGAGAGAGAGAGAGAGAGAGAGAGAGAGAAAGAGAGACAGAAATGGGCTGAGAGAAGGGAATGGAGGACAGAGAGAGAGAGAGACAGAAATGGGCTGAGAGAAGGGAATGGAGGACAGAGAGAGAGAGAGAGAGAGAGAGACACACACACAATGGGCTGAGAGAAGGAAATGGAGGGCAGAGAGAGAGCGAGACAGAAATGGGCTGAGAGAAGGGAATGGTGGACAGAGAGAGAGAGAGAGACATAAATGGGCTGAGAGAAGGGAATGGAGGACAGAGAGAGAGAGAGAGACAAAAATAGGCTGAGAGAAGGGAATGGAGGACAGAGAGAGAGAGAGACAGAAATGGACTGAGAGAAGGGAATGGAGTACAGAGAGAGAGAGAGACAGAAATGGGCTGAGAGAAGGAAATGGTGGACAGAGAGAGAGAGAGAGAGAGAGAGAGAGACAGAAATGGGCTGAGAGAAGGGAATGGAGAACAGAGAGAGAGAGAGAAAAATGGGCTGAGAGAAGGGAATGGTGGCCAGAGAGAGAGAGAGACAGAAATGTTATGAGAGAGGGAACGGTGGACAGAGAGAGAGAGAGAGAGAGAAATGGGCCGAGAGAAGGGAATGGTGGACAGAGAGAGAGAGAGACAGAAATGGGCTGAGAGAAGGGAATGGTGGACAGAGAGAGAGAGAGAGAGAGAGAGAGAGAGAGAGAGAGAGAGAGAGAGAGACAGAAATAGTCTGAGAGAAGGGAATGGAGGACAGAGAGAGAGAGACAGAAATGGACTGAGAGAAGGGAATGGAGGACAGAGAGAGAGAGAGACAGAAATGAGCTGAGAGAAGGAAATGGTGGACAGAGAGAGAGAGAGAGAGAGAGAGAGAGAGAGAGAGAGAGAGAGACAGAAATGGACTGAGAGAAGGGAATAGAGGACAGAGAGAGAGAGAGACAGAAATGGGCTGAGAGAAGGGAATGGTGGACAGAGAGAGAGAGAGAGAGAGAGAGAGAGAGAGAGAGAGAGAGAGAGAGAGAGAGAGAGAGAGAGAGAAATGGGCTGAGAGAAGGGAATGGAGAACAGAGAGAGAGAGAGAGAAAAATGGGCTGAGAGAATGGAATGGTGGCCAGAGAGAGAGACAGACAGAAATGTTATGAGAGAAGGGAATGGTGGAATGAGAGAGATACAGAAATGGGTTGAGAGAAGGGAAGGGTGGACAGAGAGAGACAAATGGGCTGAGAGAAGGGAAAATGGACCGAGAGAGAGAGAGACAGAAATGGGCTGAGAGAAGGGAATGGTGGACAGAGAGAGAGAGACAGAAATGGGCAGAGAGAAGGGAATGGTGGACAGAGAGAGAGACAGAAATGGGCTGAGAGAAGGGAATGGATGACGGAGAGCGAGAGAGACAGAAATCGGCTGAGAGAAGGGAATGGAGGACAGAGAGAGAGACAGAAATGGGCTGAGAGAAGGGAATGGTGGACAGAGAGAGAGAGAGAGAGAGAGAGAGAGAGAGAGAGAGAGAGAGACAATGGGCTGAGAGAAGGGAATGGAGGACAGAATGAGAGAGAGACAGAAATGGTCTGAGAGAGGGAATGGTGGACAGAGAGAGAGACAGAGAGACGGAAATAGGCTGAGAGAAGGGAATGGAGGACAGAGAGAGACAGAAATGGGCTGAGAGAAGGGAATGGTGGACAGAGAGGGAGAGAGAGAGAGAGACAGAAATGGGCTGAGAGAAGGGAATGGAGAACAGAAAGAGAGAGAGAGAATAAATGGGCTGAGCGAAGCGAATGGTGGCCAGAGAGAGAGAGAGACAGAAATGTTATGAGAGAAGGAACGGTGGACAGAGAGAGAGAGAGAGAGAGAAATGGGCCAAGAGAAGGGAATGGTGGACAGAGAGAGATACAGAAATGGGCTGAGAGAAGGGAAGGGTGGACAGAGAGAGAGAGAGAGAGATAGATAAATGGTCTGAGAGAAGGGAATGTAGGACAGAGAGAGAGAGACAGAAATGGGCTGACAGAAGGGAATGGAGGACAGAGAGAGAGCGAGACAGAAATGGGCTCAGAGAAGGGAATGGTGGACAGAGAGAGAGAGAGAGAGAGAGAGAGAGATAAATGGGCTGAGAGAAGGGAATGGAGGACAGAGAGAGAGAGAGAGACAGAAATAGGCTGAGAGAAGGGAATGGAGGACAGAGAGAGAGAGAGACAGAAATGGGCTGAGAGAAGGGAATGGTGGACAGAGAGAGATACAGAAATGGGCTGAGAGAAGGGAAGGGTGGACAGAGAGAGAGAGAGAGAGATAGATAAATGGTCTGAGAGAAGGGAATGGAGGACAGAGAGAGAGAGACAGAAATGGGCTGACAGAAGGGAATGGAGGACAGAGAGAGAGCGAGACAGAAATGGGCTCAGAGAAGGGAATGGTGGACAGAGAGAGAGAGAGAGACATAAATGGGCTGAGAGAAGGGAATGGAGGACAGAGAGAGAGAGAGAGACAAAAATAGGCTGAGAGAAGGGAATGGAGGACAGAGAGAGAGAGAGACAGAAATGGACTGAGAGAAGGGAATGGAGTACAGAGAGAGAGAGAGACAGAAATGGGCTGAGAGAAGGAAATGGTGGACAGAGAGAGAGAGAGAGAGAGAGAGAGAGACAGAAATGGGCTGAGAGAAGGGAATGGAGAACAGAGAGAGAGAGAGAGAGAGAGAGAGAGAGAGAGAGAGAGAGAGAGAGAGAGAGAGAGAGAGAAATGGGCTGAGAGAAGGGAATGGAGAACAGAGAGAGAGAGAGAGAAAAATGGGCTGAGAGAATGGAATGGTGGCCAGAGAGAGAGAGAGAGAGAGAGAGAGAGAGAGAGAGAGAGAGAGAGAGAGAGAAATGGGCTGAGAGAAGGGAATGGAGAACAGAGAGAGAGAGAGAGAAAAATGGGCTGAGAGAATGGAATGGTGGCCAGAGAGAGAGACAGACAGAAATGTTATGAGAGAAGGGAATGGTGGAATGAGAGAGATACAGAAATGGGTTGAGAGAAGGGAAGGGTGGACAGAGAGAGACAAATGGGCTGAGAGAAGGGAAAATGGACCGAGAGAGAGAGAGACAGAAATGGGCTGAGAGAAGGGAATGGTGGACAGAGAGAGAGAGACAGAAATGGGCAGAGAGAAGGGAATGGTGGACAGAGAGAGAGACAGAAATGGGCTGAGAGAAGGGAATGGATGACGGAGAGCGAGAGAGACAGAAATCGGCTGAGAGAAGGGAATGGAGGACAGAGAGAGAGACAGAAATGGGCTGAGAGAAGGGAATGGTGGACAGAGAGAGAGAGAGAGAGAGAGAGAGAGAGAGAGAGAGAGAGACAATGGGCTGAGAGAAGGGAATGGAGGACAGAATGAGAGAGAGACAGAAATGGTCTGAGAGAGGGAATGGTGGACAGAGAGAGAGACAGAGAGACGGAAATAGGCTGAGAGAAGGGAATGGAGGACAGAGAGAGACAGAAATGGGCTGAGAGAAGGGAATGGTGGACAGAGAGGGAGAGAGAGAGAGAGACAGAAATGGGCTGAGAGAAGGGAATGGAGAACAGAAAGAGAGAGAGAGAATAAATGGGCTGAGCGAAGCGAATGGTGGCCAGAGAGAGAGAGAGACAGAAATGTTATGAGAGAAGGAACGGTGGACAGAGAGAGAGAGAGAGAGAGAAATGGGCCAAGAGAAGGGAATGGTGGACAGAGAGAGATACAGAAATGGGCTGAGAGAAGGGAAGGGTGGACAGAGAGAGAGAGAGAGAGATAGATAAATGGTCTGAGAGAAGGGAATGTAGGACAGAGAGAGAGAGACAGAAATGGGCTGACAGAAGGGAATGGAGGACAGAGAGAGAGCGAGACAGAAATGGGCTCAGAGAAGGGAATGGTGGACAGAGAGAGAGAGAGAGAGAGAGAGAGAGATAAATGGGCTGAGAGAAGGGAATGGAGGACAGAGAGAGAGAGAGAGACAGAAATAGGCTGAGAGAAGGGAATGGAGGACAGAGAGAGAGAGAGACAGAAATGGGCTGAGAGAAGGGAATGGTGGACAGAGAGAGATACAGAAATGGGCTGAGAGAAGGGAAGGGTGGACAGAGAGAGAGAGAGAGAGATAGATAAATGGTCTGAGAGAAGGGAATGGAGGACAGAGAGAGAGAGACAGAAATGGGCTGACAGAAGGGAATGGAGGACAGAGAGAGAGCGAGACAGAAATGGGCTCAGAGAAGGGAATGGTGGACAGAGAGAGAGAGAGAGACAGAAATGGGCTGAGAGAAGGGAATGGAGGACAGAGAGAGAGAGAGAGACAAAAATAGGCTGAGAGAAGGGAATGGAGGACAGAGAGAGAGAGAGACAGAAATGGACTGAGAGAAGGGAATGGAGTACAGAGAGAGAGAGAGAGACAGAAATGGGCTGAGAGAAGGAAATGGTGGACAGAGAGAGAGAGAGAGAGAGAGAGAGAGACAGAAATGGGCTGAGAGAAGGGAATGGAGAACAGAGAGAGAGAGAGAAAAATGGGCTGAGAGAAGGGAATGGTGGCCAGAGAGAGAGAGAGACAGAAATGTTATGAGAGAGGGAACGATGGACAGAGAGAGAGAGAGAGAGAGAGAGAAATGGGCCGAGAGAAGGGAATGGTGGACAGAGAGAGAGAGAGACAGAAATGGGCTGAGAGAAGGGAATGGTGGACAGAGAGAGAGAGAGAGAGAGAGAGAGAGAGAGAGAGAGAGAGAGAGACAGAAATAGTCTGAGAGAAGGGAATGGAGGACAGAGAGAGAGAGACAGAAATGGACTGAGAGAAGGGAATGGAGGACAGAGAGAGAGAGAGACAGAAATGAGCTGAGAGAAGGAAATGGTGGACAGAGAGAGAGAGAGAGAGAGAGAGAGAGAGAGAGACAGACAGAAATGGACTGAGAGAAGGGAATAGAGGACAGAGAGAGAGAGAGACAGAAATGGGCTGAGAGAAGGGAATGGTGGACAGAGAGAGAGAGAGAGAGAGAGAGAGAGAGAGAGAGAGAGAGAGAGAGAGAGAGAGAGAGAGAGAAATGGGCTGAGAGAAGGGAATGGAGAACAGAGAGAGAGAGAGAGAAAAATGGGCTGAGAGAATGGAATGGTGGCCAGAGAGAGAGACAGACAGAAATGTTATGAGAGAAGGGAATGGTGGAATGAGAGAGATACAGAAATGGGTTGAGAGAAGGGAAGGGTGGACAGAGAGAGACAAATGGGCTGAGAGAAGGGAAAATGGACCGAGAGAGAGAGAGACAGAAATGGGCTGAGAGAAGGGAATGGTGGACAGAGAGAGAGAGACAGAAATGGGCAGAGAGAAGGGAATGGTGGACAGAGAGAGAGACAGAAATGGGCTGAGAGAAGGGAATGGATGACGGAGAGCGAGAGAGAAATGGGCTCAGAGAAGGGAATGGTGGACAGAGAGAGAGAGAGACAGAAATGGACTGAGAGAAGGGAATGGAGTACAGAGAGAGAGAGACAGAAATGGGCTGAGAGAAGGAAATGGTGGACAGAGAGAGAGAGAGAGAGAGAGAGAGAGACAGAAATGGGCTGAGAGAAGGGAATGGAGAACAGAGAGAGAGAGAGAAAAATGGGCTGAGAGAAGGGAATGGTGGCCAGAGAGAGAGAGAGACAGAAATGTTATGAGAGAGGGAACGGTGGACAGAGAGAGAGAGAGAGAGAGAGAGAGAAATGGGCCGAGAGAAGGGAATGGTGGACAGAGAGAGAGAGAGACAGAAATGGGCTGAGAGAAGGGAATGGTGGACAGAGAGAGAGAGAGAGAGAGAGAGAGAGAGAGAGAGAGAGAGAGAGAGAGAGAGAGAGAGAGACAGAAATAGTCTGAGAGAAGGGAATGGAGGAAAGAGAGAGAGAGACAGAAATGGACTGAGAGAAGGGAATGGAGGACAGAGAGAGAGAGAGAGACAGAAATGAGCTGAGAGAAGGAAATGGTGGACAGAGAGAGAGAGAGAGAGAGAGAGAGAGAGAGAGAGAGAGAGAGAGAGAGAGAGAGACAGAAATGGACTGAGAGAAGGGAATAGAGGACAGAGAGAGAGAGAGACAGAAATGGGCTGAGAGAATGGAATGGTGGACAGAGAGAGAGAGAGAGAGAGAGAGAGAGAGAGAGAGAGAGAGAGAGAGAGAGAGAGAGAGAGAGAGAGAAATGGGCTGAGAGAAGGGAATGGAGAACAGAGAGAGAGAGAGAGAGAAATGGGCTGAGAGAATGGAATGGTGGCCAGAGAGAGAGACAGACAGAAATGTTATGAGAGAAGGGAATGGTGGAATGAGAGAGATACAGAAATGGGTTGAGAGAAGGGAAGGGTGGACAGAGAGAGACAAATGGGCTGAGAGAAGGGAAAATGGACCGAGAGAGAGAGAGACAGAAATGGGCTGAGAGAAGGGAATGGTGGACAGAGAGAGAGACAGAAATGGGCTGAGAGAAGGGAATGGATGACGGAGAGCGAGAGAGACAGAAATGGGCTGAGAGAAGGGAATGGATGACGGAGAGCGAGAGAGACAGAAATCGGCTGAGAGAAGGGAATGGAGGACAGAATGAGAGAGAGACAGAAATGGTCTGAGAGAGGGAATGGTGGACAGAGAGAGAGACAGAGAGACGGAAATAGGCTGAGAGAAGGGAATGGAGGACAGAGAGAGACAGAAATTGGCTTAGAGAAGGGAATGGTGGACAGAGAGGGAGAGAGAGAGAGAGACAGAAATGGGCTGAGAGAAGGGAATGGAGAACAGAAAGAGAGAGAGAGAATAAATGGGCTGAGCGAAGCGAATGGTGGCCAGAGAGAGAGAGAGACAGAAATGTTATGAGAGAAGGAACGGTGGACAGAGAGAGAGAGAGAGAGAGAAATGGGCCAAGAGAAGGGAATGGTGGACAGAGAGAGATACAGAAATGGGCTGAGAGAAGGGAAGGGTGGACAGAGAGAGAGAGAGAGAGATAGATAAATGGTCTGAGAGAAGGGAATGTAGGACAGAGAGAGAGAGACAGAAATGGGCTGACAGAAGGGAATGGAGGACAGAGAGAGAGCGAGACAGAAATGGGCTCAGAGAAGGGAATGGTGGACAGAGAGAGAGAGAGAGAGAGAGAGATAAATGGGCTGAGAGAAGGGAATGGAGGACAGAGAGAGAGAGAGAGACAGAAATAGGCTGAGAGAAGGGAATGGAGGACAGAGAGAGAGAGAGACAGAAATGGGCTGAGAGAAGGGAATGGTGGACAGAGAGAGATACAGAAATGGGCTGAGAGAAGGGAAGGGTGGACAGAGAGAGAGAGAGAGAGATAGATAAATTGTCTGAGAGAAGGGAATGGAGGACAGAGAGAGAGAGACAGAAATGGGCTGACAGAAGGGAATGGAGGACAGAGAGAGAGCGAGACAGAAATGGGCTCAGAGAAGGGAATGGTGGACAGAGAGAGAGAGAGAGAGAGAGACATAAATGGGCTGAGAGAAGGGAATGGAGGACAGAGAGAGAGGGAGAGAGACAGAAATAGGCTGAGAGAATGGAATGGTGGACAGAGAGAGAGACAGAAATGGGCAGAGAGAAGGGAATGGTGGACAGAGAGAGAGACAGAAATAGGCTGAGAGAAGGGAATGCTGGACAGAGAGAGAGAGACAGAAATGGGCAGAGAGAAGGGAATGGTGGACAGAGAGAGAGACAGAAATGGGCTGAGAGAAGGGAATGGATGACGGAGAGCGAGAGAGACAGAAATGGGCTGAGAGAAGGGAATGGAGGACGAGAGAGATACAGAAATGGGCTGAGAGAAGGGAATGGTGGACAGAGAGAGAGAGAGAGAGAGAGAGAGAGAGAGAGAGAGACAATGGGCTGAGAGAAGGGAATGGAGGACAGAATGAGAGAGAGACAGAAATGGTCTGAGAGAGGGAATGGTGGACAGAGAGAGAGACAGAGAGACGGAAATAGGCTGAGAGAAGGGAATGGAGGACAGAGAGAGACAGAAATGGGCTGAGAGAAGGGAATGGTGGACAGAGAGGGAGAGAGAGAGAGAGACAGAAATGGGCTGAGAGAAGGGAATGGAGAACAGAAAGAGAGAGAGAGAATAAATGGGCTGAGAGAAGGGAATGGTGGCCAGAGAGAGAGAGAGACAGAAATGTTATGAGAGAAGGAACGGTGGACAGAGAGAGAGAGAGAGAGAGAAATGGGCCAAGAGAAGGGAATGGTGGACAGAGAGAGATACAGAAATGGGCTGAGAGAAGGGAAGGGTGGACAGAGAGAGAGAGAGAGATAGATAAATGGTCTGAGAGAAGGGAATGTAGGACAGAGAGAGAGAGACAGAAATGGGCTGACAGAAGGGAATGGAGGACAGAGAGAGAGCGAGACAGAAATGGGCTCAGAGAAGGGAATGGTGGACAGAGAGAGAGAGAGAGAGAGAGACATAAATGGGCTGAGAGAAGGGAATGGAGGACAGAGAGAGAGAGAGAGACAGAAATAGGCTGAGAGAAGGGAATGGAGGACAGAGAGAGAGAGAGACAGAAATGGGCTGAGAGAAGGGAATGGTGGACAGAGAGAGAGAGAGAGAGATAGATAAATGGTCTGAGAGAAGGGAATGGAGGACAGAGAGAGAGAGACAGAAATGGGCTGACAGAAGGGAATGGAGGACAGAGAGAGAGCGAGACAGAAATGGGCTCAGAGAAGGGAATGGTGGACAGAGAGAGAGAGAGAGAGAGAGACATAAATGGGCTGAGAGAAGGGAATGGAGGACAGAGAGAGAGAGAGAGACAGAAATAGGCTGAGAGAATGGAATGGTGGACAGAGAGAGAGAGAGAGAGAGAGAGAGAGAGAGAGAGAGAGAGAGAGAGACAGAAATAGTCTGAGAGAAGGGAATGGAGGACAGAGAGAGAGAGACAGAAATGGACTGAGAGAAGGGAATGGAGGACAGAGAGAGAGAGAGACAGAAATGAGCTGAGAGAAGGAAATGGTGGACAGAGAGAGAGAGAGAGAGAGAGAGAGAGAGAGAGAGAGACAGAAATGGACTGAGAGAAGGGAATAGAGGACAGAGAGAGAGAGAGACAGAAATGGGCTGAGAGAAGGGAATGGTGGACAGAGAGAGAGAGAGAGAGAGAGAGAGAGAGAGAGAGAGAGAGAAATGGGCTGAGAGAAGGGAATGGAGAACAGAGAGAGAGAGAGAGAAAAATGGGCTGAGAGAATGGAATGGTGGCCAGAGAGAGAGACAGACAGAAATGTTATGAGAGAAGGGAATGGTGGAATGAGAGAGATACAGAAATGGGTTGAGAGAAGGGAAGGGTGGACAGAGAGAGACAAATGGGCTGAGAGAAGGGAAAATGGACCGAGAGAGAGAGAGACAGAAATGGGCTGAGAGAAGGGAATGGTGGACAGAGAGAGAGAGACAGAAATGGGCAGAGAGAAGGGAATGGTGGACAGAGAGAGAGACAGAAATGGGCTGAGAGAAGGGAATGGATGACGGAGAGCGAGAGAGAAATGGGCTCAGAGAAGGGAATGGTGGACAGAGAGAGAGAGAGAGACATAAATGGGCTGAGAGAAGGGAATGGAGGACAGAGAGAGAGAGAGAGACAAAAATAGGCTGAGAGAAGGGAATGGAGGACAGAGAGAGAGAGAGACAGAAATGGACTGAGAGAAGGGAATGGAGTACAGAGAGAGAGAGAGACAGAAATGGGCTGAGAGAAGGAAATGGTGGACAGAGAGAGAGAGAGAGAGAGAGAGAGAGACAGAAATGGGCTGAGAGAAGGGAATGGAGAACAGAGAGAGAGAGAGAAAAATGGGCTGAGAGAAGGGAATGGTGGCCAGAGAGAGAGAGAGAGACAGAAATGTTATGAGAGAGGGAACGGTGGACAGAGAGAGAGAGAGAGAGAGAGAGAAATGGGCCGAGAGAAGGGAATGGTGGACAGAGAGAGAGAGAGACAGAAATGGGCTGAGAGAAGGGAATGGTGGACAGAGAGAGAGAGAGAGAGAGAGAGAGAGAGAGAGAGAGAGAGAGAGAGAGAGAGAGAGAGAGACATAAATAGTCTGAGAGAAGGGAATGGAGGAAAGAGAGAGAGAGACAGAAATGGACTGAGAGAAGGGAATGGAGGACAGAGAGAGAGAGAGACAGAAATGAGCTGAGAGAAGGAAATGGTGGACAGAGAGAGAGAGAGAGAGAGAGAGAGAGAGAGAGACAGAAATGGACTGAGAGAAGGGAATAGAGGACAGAGAGAGAGAGAGACAGAAATGGGCTGAGAGAATGGAATGGTGGACAGAGAGAGAGAGAGAGAGAGAGAGAGAGAGAGAGAGAGAGAGAGAGAGAGAGAGAGAGAGAGAGAGAGAGAGAGAAATGGGCTGAGAGAAGGGAATGGAGAACAGAGAGAGCGAGAGAGAGAAATGGGCTGAGAGAATGGAATGGTGGCCAGAGAGAGAGACAGACAGAAATGTTATGAGAGAAGGGAATGGTGGAATGAGAGAGATACAGAAATGGGTTGAGAGAAGGGAAGGGTGGACAGAGAGAGACAAATGGGCTGAGAGAAGGGAAAATGGACCGAGAGAGAGAGAGACAGAAATGGGCTGAGAGAAGGGAATGGTGGACAGAGAGAGAGACAGAAATGGGCTGAGAGAAGGGAATGGATGACGGAGAGCGAGAGAGACAGAAATGGGCTGAGAGAAGGGAATGGATGACGGAGAGCGAGAGAGACAGAAATCGGCTGAGAGAAGGGAATGGAGGACAGAATGAGAGAGAGACAGAAATGGTCTGAGAGAGGGAATGGTGGACAGAGAGAGAGACAGAGAGACGGAAATAGGCTGAGAGAAGGGAATGGAGGACAGAGAGAGACAGAAATGGGCTGAGAGAAGGGAATGGTGGACAGAGAGGGAGAGAGAGAGAGAGACAGAAATGGGCTGAGAGAAGGGAATGGAGAACAGAAAGAGAGAGAGAGAATAAATGGGCTGAGCGAAGCGAATGGTGGCCAGAGAGAGAGAGAGACAGAAATGTTATGAGAGAAGGAACGGTGGACAGAGAGAGAGAGAGAGAGAGAAATGGGCCAAGAGAAGGGAATGGTGGACAGAGAGAGATACAGAAATGGGCTGAGAGAAGGGAAGGGTGGACAGAGAGAGAGAGAGAGAGATAGATAAATGGTCTGAGAGAAGGGAATGTAGGACAGAGAGAGAGAGACAGAAATGGGCTGACAGAAGGGAATGGAGGACAGAGAGAGAGCGAGACAGAAATGGGCTCAGAGAAGGGAATGGTGGACAGAGAGAGAGAGAGAGAGAGAGAGATAAATGGGCTGAGAGAAGGGAATGGAGGACAGAGAGAGAGAGAGAGACAGAAATAGGCTGAGAGAAGGGAATGGAGGACAGAGAGAGAGAGAGACAGAAATGGGCTGAGAGAAGGGAATGGTGGACAGAGAGAGATACAGAAATGGGCTGAGAGAAGGGAAGGGTGGACAGAGAGAGAGAGAGAGAGATAGATAAATGGTCTGAGAGAAGGGAATGGAGGACAGAGAGAGACAGAA
>NC_092153.1:9928371-9965871 GCF_045791955.1 Oncorhynchus clarkii lewisi | reverse complement strand
CAGTAAACTTATATAATACTGGAACTGTATTGATACAAGGCAATGATTCAAGCCTCCAGGCTTTTGAGAATAGGTTTGCTACCCTAAAAGCAGACGCAGACATCATCTCAGAAAATGAGGAAAAAGTCAAGGAGGGAGATGGAGAAAAGCAGACCCCAATGGTCTCTGTGACCCAGCAGGAAGCCCTGAACGTCCCTTTACCTACCTCACCTGCAGCAGACAGAGTCAAGGACATGACAATTTCAATAAGAACACCTGCTATGCAACGTTTCCACAACACCCTCTCTCTAGTCGAAGCAGAGGTCATAGAACTCAGAGAGAACAAGCTTCAAGAGGAGGACACTGTCCAGAAACTCAAAGAAGAGATGAAACAGTTCAGGGAGGAGAGCAGAGCATCTATAGCTAAATTAGAAAGCAGAATGGACAAGCTGAGTCAGACAAATGATGACCTCAGAGACCATCTGAGCACAACAAGAAAGGAGCTCGAACAAAAAGAGAGGTACATTGACACCCTCAACCGGCAGAGAGTCATTGTGTCCTCTGCATCTAGAGAACATGTCCACCAGCTTGGTACAACACAAGCAGAACCTGAGACCAGCATGGCCTCCACTACACAGCCGGATGACACTGCACCAGCCTACCAGTCTGCTCCAGCCCAGGTGAACCTACCAGCCTCTCAGTCTGCTCCAGCCCAGGTCAACCTACCAGCCTCCCAGTCTGCTCCAGCCCAGGTCACCCTACCAGCCTCTCAGTCTGCTTCAACCCAGGTCAACCTACCAGCCTCCCAGTCTGCTCCACCCAGACAATCACCCACAACTGCAATCCTAATTGATTCAAATGGGAAGTTCTTAGTCCAGGAAAGATTATTCCCTAGACACCAGGTGTATAAGTTCTGGTGTCCTACAACTGAGAGTGCAATGCAGCTACTCAGTCAGACCAGGATTGACACCCCTGACAACATCATCATCCACACTGGCACAAACGACCTTCATGCCAAAGGTGAAAATGTATCTGGGGCAGTGAGAAGAGTGGCAGAACGGGCACAGGCTATGTTCCCAACAACCAATATAGTTGTGTCCACCCTCCTACCAAGAAAAGACTTCCCAGGAAAGTTGATCGACAAAATAAATCAACAGATCACTGTGGACTGTGCCTCACTGCTCAACGTCAGAACGGCTCACCACCCCACTCTGACATGTCAACACTTATACGATAATATACATCTTGATCAGGACAGTATCAGAACCTTTGCCAAGGACCTAAAAGATGCAACACTTGGCAGGGACCCAAACACCCATCACCCCAGCAACAAAGGTCCCTCGCCCCACCTTCTGAAACAACAATACCTCCACCATCCCGAAGAGAAAAGAGCCATACATGGCTTATTACAGCACAGCTCTACTAGACCAGGCCCAACACAGCACAGCTCTACTAGACCTGGCCCATCACAACACAGCTCTACTAGACCCGGCCCATCCCAACACAGCTCTACTAGACCTGGCCCATCACAACACAGCTCTACTAGACCCGACCCATCACAACACAGCTCTACTAGACCCGGCCCATCACAACACAGCTCTACTAGACCCGGCCCATCACAACACAGCTCTACTAGACCTGTCCCATCACAACACAGCTCTACTAGACCCAGCCCATCACAACACAGCTCTGACCACTACTCCAGGGTCGGTCAGAACACTGCCCTTCAGGGAAGTAGACCACATGATGCAGTCCACACCATGTATCAGTCAGATCGTCAGCCTACATATGCTGAGGTAACCTCTGGCAGAAGACCCCTAGAACAATCAGAGATAGGAGAGGTGCGCCAACTACTGCAACTAATATGCAGACTACTGAGCTAGACAGTCCCTTTAATTCACACACGGGCACGCACACGCACACACACACACACACAAACACACAGGGTTGCAGATTGCACATAAAATAAGTACAATGCAATCTTATTCCATTCTTATTAATTTGTTTACAAATATTCCTAAATGTATTGACACCGGTATTATAATAATTATTATATGTAATGGTGTGTGTGTGTGTGTGTGTGTGTGTGCACGTGTGTGTGTATGTATGTATGTATGTGTGTATGTGCACGTATATATATATATATATATATATATATATATGTATATATGTGTGTATATATATATATATGTATGTATGTATGTATGTATGTATGTATGTATGTGTGTGTGTATATGTATATATATATATGTATATATGTATATATATATGTATATATGTGTGTGTGTATGTGTGTGTGTATATATATATATATATATATATAGTATTTTTATTTTTTTTGTTTTTTCCGATGTACTTTACTCAAACCAGTGAATATCACTTATTATAAATGAGATCATTAACTATCAGCTCTTGGAATATCCAGGGCCTATACTCTTCACATTTTGGTTATAAAACAACTAATCCAGAATTGATTAAAAACATCAAGGGACAGGACATCATAATCCTACTGGAAACATGGTGTCGTGGAGACATAGATACTCAGTGTCCCTCAGGCTATAGAGAAAGTTTACTACCATCAATCAAACATAAAAATGTTAAACGGGGCCGAGACTCAGGTGGAATCATCATTTGGCATAAGCAGGACTTAGCACTGAATGAAATGAAAAAAAGGTACCACTCACATTTGGCTAAAACTTAACAAAGGTACAATCTATTGTGACAATGATGTATACATATGTGTAGCTTATGCTCCTCCTTCAGATTCGTCATATTATGATGATCAGTTTTTTGACAATCTCCAGACAGAAATCATTACATTTCAGGCGCAGGGTAAAGTGCTTCTTTGTGGAGATTTCAATGCAAGAACAGGTTCTGAGCCTGACTACACGGATGCGGGAGGTAACCACCACATATTTGGACACCCCTCCTTGTACAGTAGCCCTATTATAAATAATAGAAACAGTCCTGACCAAATACTGAACAAAAATGGAAAAGAGTTAGTACATCTCTGTCGAGCCTTAGGCCTGTACATGCTTAATGGTAGAATCAGAGGGGACTCTTTAGGTCAGTTTACTTACTGCTCAGCTCTTGGGACAAGTGTAGTCGATTATGCCATCACTGACATTGACCCCTCCTTCATTAGTGCATTCACCGTCAGACCACAGACACCATTGTCAGATCACAGTCAGATCAACGTGTTTCTGAAGAAATTAACTGGCAATATTCATTCAAAAAAACAGCCCAATAAACTTTACAACATAAACCAATCGTTCAGATGGGCTCCAAACAGTGCAGAGGCATTCATTGAAACATTGAACTCAAATGAAATGATGAACTCTATACAGTTTTTCAATAACTCACAGTACCAAAACAATAAAGATGGTGTCAATTCAGCTACCCAAAACATCAACTGCATATTCCAAAAAGCAGCATCGAAAGCAAATTTGAGAAAACCAAAGCAATGCAACATCAGAAGCAAAAATCAAAATGTTTCTGACAAATGGTTTGATAATGAATGTAAAACAATTAGAAAACACCTAAGACAAATGTCAAACAAAAAACATAAGCAGCAAAACAACCCAGAGCTACGATATGAATACTTTGAAACTCTGAAACAGTATAAACAAACACTGAAATGCAAGAAATTGAATTATACCAACAAGACACTTGATGAAATTGAAAACGCAATTGACCAAAATCAGTTCTGGGACATGTGGAACAATTTAAGCACATCAAAGCCACAAGAATTAGCCATACAAGATGTAGGAATTTGGAAAACTTACTTTGATAATCTATACAAAAACATCCCACAAAAAGACTTACAACAGAACCAATTAGAAATTAAAGAAAAATTGAACATCCTTGAATCAGTCATTAAAAACAACCAAAATCCATTAGATTACCCAATAACCCAACAAGAACTAAATGAAAAGCTAAAATCTATTAAATCAAAAAAGGCTTGTGGTGTAGACAACATCAGAAATGAAATGCTGAAAAACAGCACACCTGAGTTGCAAAATGCTGTGCTTAAATTGTTCAACATGGTTTTAACTTCTGGCTGCTTCCCTGATGTCTGGAACCAGGGGCTCATCTCCCCTATCCACAAAAGTGGAGACAAATCAGACCCCAATAATTACAGGGGAATTTGCGTCAACAGTAACTTGGGAAAGATTTTCTGTAGCATTTTGAATTCAAGAATTCAAACCTTTCTTCAAGAAAAAAATGTAATAAGTAAATGTCAAATTGGCTTTCTCCCTAACCATCGCACTACTGACCATATATACACCTTACACACACTAATTAATAAACACGTCCACCAAAAAAAAGAGGGCAAAATCTTTGCTTGCTTTATTGACTTTAAAAAAGCATTTGATTCGATTTGGCATGAAGGGCTATTCTACAAAATTCTACAAAGTGGGCTTGGTGGTAAGGTGTATGACTTAATAAAATGTATGTACACAGAAAACAAGTGTGCAATAAAAATCAAAAACCAAAGAACATAATTTTTTTCACAATGTCGAGGTGTGAGACAAGGCTGCAATTTGAGTCCAAATATTTTCAACATTTATATCAATGAATTAGCAGACATGTTGGACCAATCTCCAGCCCCAGGACTCACACTAATTTGACACAGAGGTGAAATACCTGCTATATGCTGATGACTTGGTACTTCTATCACCAACCAAAGAAGGTCTTCAACAAAACATTAATATTCTGGAGCAATATTGCCATAATTGGGCCCTGGCAGTAAATTTCCAAAAAACTAAAATCATGATTTTCCAAAAAAAACCCAGATGTCAGAAACTCAAATGTAAATTCACCCTGAACAACACCTTAATTGAACACACAAAAAATTACACCTACCTTGGTCTGACCATATCTGCATCGGGAAACTTTAATATGGCAGTGAATGCACTCAAAGAAAAAGCCCGCAGAGCAATGTATGCAATAAAAATGAAATTATTCAAAATCAACATCCCAATTAGAATTTGGACTAAAATATTTGACAGTGTAATCCTACCAATAGCACTTTATGGAAGTGAGGTTTGGGGGCCACTCAATAAACTGGATTTTAAAATGTGGGACAAACATCCAATTGAAACCCTACATGCAGAATTCTGTCGGAAAATTCTACAAGTCCAGAGAAATACACCAACTAATGCATGTAGGGCAGAATTGGGCCGTTTTCCAGTAATAATGAAAATACAGAAAAGATCATTAAAATTTTGGCTACATCTAAATTCAAGTCCAAATTCGAGTCTGCAATTTAAAGCACTTCAAGCCCAAGAGCTGAGCCCAGAAACGAGCCCTCTCAGTCAGATGGTGTTGGACCTCACCAACCAAGCTGACACCAGCACTGCTTCAAAAGAAAGAATTCCAATAAGCAAAATCATGAACCAATCAAAGGAATCATATTTACAATACTGGAAAAACGAAACAAAATCCCAAAGCCGACTAAATTGCTATCTGACCCTAAACAGAGAATATGAATTGGCTGATTATCTCTACTCTGTCAGAGATACGAAGCAGAGACAGATCCTTACCAAGTACAGGCTGAGTGACCACCGATTGGCAATAGAAACCGGCAGACATAAAAAGACATGGCTACCCAAAGAGGAGCGTGTATGTGGTCACTGCATGACAGGGGAGGTAGAGACAGAGATGCACTTTCTCCTTTACTGTGATAAATATTCCTCACAAAGAGATTCATTATTCACAGAAATGACTACATATATTCCACATTTTTACAAATTGAACCCAGAGGAAAAACTAAGAATACTCATGGGCGAAGGAGCAATGGCTCCTCTTGCAGCCAAATATGTATTTTCCTGCCATAGCCTGAGGGACACTGAATAATAACATCTGCATAGTAAACAGTAACTTACTTATTATTATTATTACTATTATTACTATAATTACTAATGTTTATCATCCCAAATATGGGTGGTAATGGTAGTGATAACAGTTTAGTGATGGTAGTAGTAGTCGTAGTAATGATGATTGTAGTTGTAGTACTGATATAAAGAAGAAGATGACCGTTATTTAGTTATAAGTTAGTTATAGTTTCATTTTCCATAATTTGATTTTATATTTATTACATTTCTACTATTGACTGTTATTATTTTATTGTTATTATTTTTGTATTTAATTTTGTATTATTATTTACTACCATTTTATATTATTATTTGCTGTCATTTATAATTTTGTTACAATGTATATTGTATACATTGTTGCTTTGGCAATATTGACACAATGTTTTTCATGCCAATAAAGCAGCTTGAATTTGAATTTGAATTTGAATTTGAGAGAGAGAGAGAGAGAGAGAGAGAGAGAGAGAGAGAGACAGAAATAGTCTGAGAGAAGGGAATGGAGGACAGAGAGAGAGAGAGACAGAAATGGGCTGAGAGAAGGGAATGGTGGACCGAGAGAGAGAGGGACAGAAATGGGCTGAGAGAAGGGAATGGTGGACAGAGAGAGAGAGAGACAGAAATGGGCTGAGAGAAGGGAATGGTGGACAGAGAGAGAGAGAGACAGAAATGGGCTGAGAGAAGGGAATGGTGGACAGAGAGAGAGAGAGACAGAAATGTTATGAGAGAGGGAACGGTGGACAGAGAGAGAGAGAGAGAGAGAGAGAGAGAGAGAGAGAGAGAGAGTCAGAAATGGGCTGAGAGAAGGGAATGGTGGACCGAGAGAGAGAGAGACAGAAATGGACTGAGAGAAGGGAATGGTGGACAGAGAGAGAGAGAGAGGGAGAGAGAGACAGAAATGGGCTTAGAGAAGGGAATGGTGGAGAGAGAGAGATATACAGAAATTGGCTGAGAGATGGGAATGGTGGACAGAGAGAGAGAGACAGAGAGAGAGAGAGACAGAAATGGGCCGAGAGAAGGTAATGGAGAACAGAGAGAGAGCGAGAGAGAAATGGGCTGAGAGAAGAGAATGGTGGCCAGAGAGAGAGAGAGAGAGAGACAGAAATGGTCTGAGAGAAGGGAATGGAGAACAGAGAGAGAGAGAGAGAGAAAATGGGCTGAGAGAAGGGAATGGTGGCCAGAGAGAGAGAGAGACAGAAATGGGATGAGAGAAGGGAATGGTGGATAGAGAGAAAGAGAGACAGAAATGGGCTGAGAGAAGGGAATGGTGGACAGAGAGAGAGAGAGACAGAAATGTTATGAGAGAGGGAACGGTGGACAGAGAGAGAGAGAGAGAGAGAGAGAGAGAGAGAAATGGGCTGAGAGACGGGAATGGTGGACAGAGAGAGAGAGAGAGAGAGAGAGAGAGAGAGAGAGAGAGAGTGAGACAGAAATGGGCTGAGAGAAGGGAATGGAGAACAGAGAGAGATAGAGAGAGAAAATGAGCTGAGAGAAGGGAATGGTGGCCAGAGAGAGAGAGAGACAGAAATGTTATGAGAGAGGGAACGGTGGACAGAGAAAGAGAGAGAGAGAAATGGGCTGAGAGAAGGGAATGGTGGACAGAGAGAGAGAGAGAGAGAGAGAGAGAGAGAGAGAGAGAGTGAGACAGAAATGGGCTGAGAGAAGGGGATGGAGGACAGAGAGAGAGAGAGACAGAAATGGGATGAGAGAAGGGAATGGAGGACAGAGAGAGAGAGTGAGACAGAAATGGGCTGAGAGAAGGGAATGGAGAACAGAGAGAGATAGAGAGAGAAAATGAGCTGAGAGAAGGGAATGGTGGCCAGAGAGAGAGAGAGACAGAAATGTTATGAGAGAGGGAACGGTGGACAGAGAAAGAGAGAGAGAGAAATGGGCTGAGAGACGGGAATGGTGGACAGAGAGAGAGAGAGAGAGAGAGAGAGAGAGACAGAGTGAGACAGAAATGGGCTGAGAGAAGGGGATGGAGGACAGAGAGAGAGAGAGACAGAAATGGGATGAGAGAAGGGAATGGAGGACAGAGAGAGAGAGAGAGACAGAAATGGACTGAGAGAAGGGAATGGTGGACAGAGAGAGAGAAAGAGAGAGAGACAGAAATGGGCTGAGAGAAGGGAATGGAGGACAGAGAGAGAGAGAGACAGATATGGGCTGAGAGAAGGGAATGGTGGACAGAAAGTTGAGAGAGACAGAAATGGGCTGAGAGAAGGGAATGGTGGATAGAGAGAGAAAGAGACAGAAATGGGCTGAGAGAAGGGAATGGTGGATAGAGAGAGAGAGAGACAGAAATGGGCTGAGAGAAGGGAATGGTGGACAGAGAGAGAGAGAGAGACAGAAATGTTAGGAGAGAGGGAATGGTGGACAGAGCGAGAGAGAGAGTGAGAGAGAGAAATGGGCTGAGAGACGGGAATGGTGGACAGAGAGAGATAGAGAGAGAAAATGAGCTGAGAGAAGGGAATGGTGGCCAGAGAGAGAGAGAGAGAGAAATGGGCTGAGAGACGGGAAGGTTGGACAGAGAGAGAGAGAGAGAGAGAGAGAGCGAGACAGAAATGGGCTGAGAGAAGGGGATGGAGGACAGAGAGAGAGAGAGACAGAAATGGGATGAGAGACGGGATGGTGGACAGAGAGAGAGAGAGAGAGAGAGAGAGAGAGAGAGAGAGAGAGAGAGAGAGAAATGGGCTGAGAGAAGGGAATGGTGGACAGAGAGAGAGAGACAGAAATGTTATGAGAGAGGGAACGGTGGACAGAGAGAGAGAGAGAGAGAGAGAGAGAAATGGGCTGAGAGACGGGAATGGTGGACAGAGAGAGAGAGAGAGAGAGAGAGAGAGAGAGAGAGAGAGAGAGAGAGAGTGAGACAGAAATGGGCTGAGAGAAGGGAATGGAGGACAGAGAGAGAGAGAGACAGAAATGGGATGAGAGAAGGGAATGGAGGACAGAGAGAGAGAGAGACAGAAATGGACTGAGAGAAGGGAATGGTGGACAGAGAGAGAGAGAGAGAGACAGAAATGGGCTTAGAGAAGGGAATGGCGGACAGAGAGAGAGATAGACAGAAATTGGCTGAGAGATGGGAATGGTGGACAGAGAGAGAGAGAGACAGAAATGGGCCGAGAGAAGGTAATGGAGAACAGAGAGAGAGAGAGAGAGAGAAATGGGC
The DNA here is from genome assembly GCF_045791955.1 of Oncorhynchus clarkii lewisi. NCBI lineage: Eukaryota > Metazoa > Chordata > Actinopteri > Salmoniformes > Salmonidae > Oncorhynchus > Oncorhynchus clarkii. Next base: position 9,956,856 of record NC_092153.1, on the reverse strand, counting down.
TGAGAGAAGAGAATGGTGGCCAGAGAGAGGGAGAGAGAGAGACAGAAATGGTCTGAGAGAAGGGAATGGAGAACAGAGAGAGAGAGAGAGAAAATGGGCTAAGAGAAGGGAATGGTGGCCAGAGAGAGAGAGAGACAGAAATGTTATGAGAGAGGGAATGGTGGACAGAGAGAGAGAGAGAGAGAGAGAGAGAGAGAGAGAGAGAGAGAGAGAGATAAATGGGCTGAGAGACAGGAATGGTGGACAGAGAGAGAGAGAGAGAGAGAGAGAGAGAGAGAGACATAAATGGGCTGAGAGAAGGGAATGGAGAACAGAGAGAGAGAGAGAGAGAGAGAGAAAATGGGCTGAGAGAAGGGAATGGTGGCCAGAGAGAGAGAGAGACAGAAATGTTAGGAGAGAGGGAATGGTGGACAGAGAGAGCGAGAGAGTGAGAGAGAGAAATGGGCTGTGAGACGGGAGTGGTGGACAGAGAGAGAGAGAGAGAGAGAGAGAGAGAGAGAGAGAGAGAGAGAGTGAGACAGAAATGGGCTGAGAGAAGGGAATGGAGAACAGAGAGAGATAGAGAGAGAAAATGAGCTGAGAGAAGGGAATGGTGGCCAGAGAGAGAGAGAGAGACAGAAATGTTATGAGAGAGGGAATGGTGGACAGAGAGAGAGAGAGAGAGAGAGAGAGAGAGAGAGAAATGGGCTGAGAGACGGGATGGTGGACAGAGAGAGAGAGAGAGAGAGAGAGAGAGAGAGAGAGAGAGAGAGAGAGAGAGAGACAGAAATGGGCTGAGAGAAGGGGATGGTGGACAGAGAGAGAGAGAGACAGAAATGGGATGAGAGAAGGGAATGGAGGACAGAGAGAGAGAGAGACAGAAATGGACTGAGAGAAGGGAATGGTGGACAGAGAGAGAGAGAGGCAGAAATGTTATGAGAGAGGGAACGGTGGACAGAGAGAGAGAGAGAGAGAGAGAGAGAAATGGGCTGAGAGACGGGAATGGTGGACAGAGAGAGAGAGAGAGAGAGAGAGAGAGCGAGAGAGAGAGAGAGTGAGACAGAAATGGGCTGAGAGAAGGGGATGGAGGACAGAGAGAGAGAGAGACAGAAATGGGCCGAGAGAAGGTAATGGAGAACAGAGAGAGAGAGAGAGAGAAATGGGCTGAGAGAAGAGAATGGTTGCCAGAGAGAGAGAGAGAGAGAGAGAGAGAGAGAGAGAGAGAGAGTGAGACAGAAATGGGCTGAGAGAAGGGAATGGAGAACAGAGAGAGATAGAGAGAGAAAATGAGCTGAGAGAAGGGAATGGTGGCCAGAGAGAGAGAGAGACAGAAATGTTATGAGAGAGGGAATGGTGGACAGAGAGAGAGAGAGACAGAAATGGACTGAGAGAAGGGAATGGTGGACAGAGAGAGAGAGAGGCAGAAATGTTATGAGAGAGGGAACGGTGGACAGAGAGAGAGAGAGAGAGAGAGAGAAAATGGGCTGAGAGACGGGATGGTGGACAGAGAGAGAGAGAGAGAGAGAGAGAGAGAGAGAGAGAGAGAGAGAGGCAGAAATGGGCTGAGAGAAGGGGATGGAGGACAGAGAGAGAGAGAGACAGAAATGGACTGAGAGAAGGGAATGGTGGACAGAGAGAGAGAGAGGCAGAAATGTTATGAGAGAGGGAACGGTGGACAGAGAGAGAGAGAGAGAGAGAGAGAGAGAGAGAGAAATGGGCTGAGAGACGGGAATGGTGGACAGAGAGAGAGAGAGAGAGAGAGAGAGAGCGAGAGAGAGAGAGAGTGAGACAGAAATGGGCTGAGAGAAGGGGATGGAGGACAGAGAGAGAGAGAGACAGAAATGGGATGAGAGAAGGGAATGGAGGACAGAGAGAGAGAGAGAGACAGAAATGGACTGAGAGAAGGGAATGGTGGACAGAGAGAGAGAAAGAGAGAGAGACAGAAATGGGCTGAGAGAAGGGAATGGAGGACAGAGAGAGAGAGAGACAGATATGGGCTGAGAGAAGGTAATGGTGGACAGAAAGTTGAGAGAGACAGAAATGTGCTGAGAGAAGGGAATGGTTGATAGAGAGAGAGAGAGACAGAAATGTTATGAGAGAGGGAATGGTGGACAGAGAGAGAGAGAGAGAGAGAGAGAGAGAGAGAGAAATGGGCTGAGAGACGGGAATGGTGGACAGAGAGAGAGAGAGAGAGAGAGAGAGAGAGAGTGAGTCAGAAATGGGCTGAGAGAAGGGAATGGTGGACCGAGAGAGAGAGGGACAGAAATGGGCTGAGAGAAGGGAATGGTGGACAGAGAGAGAGAGAGACAGAAATGTTATGAGAGAGGGAACGGTGGACAGAGAGAGAGAGAGAGAGAGAGAGCGAGAGAGAGAGAGAGTGAGACAGAAATGGGCTGAGAGAAGGGGATGGAGGACAGAGAGAGAGAGAGACAGAAATGGGATGAGAGAAGGGAATGGAGGACAGAGAGAGAGAGAGAGACAGAAATGGACTGAGAGAAGGGAATGGTGGACAGAGAGAGAGAAAGAGAGAGAGACAGAAATGGGCTGAGAGAAGGGAATGGAGGACAGAGAGAGAGAGAGACAGATATGGGCTGAGAGAAGGTAATGGTGGACAGAAAGTTGAGAGAGACAGAAATTAGCTGAGAGAAGGGAATGGTGGATAGAGAGAGAGAGAGGGACAGAAATGGGCTGAGAGAAGGGAATGGTGGACAGAGAGAGAGAGAGACAGAAATGTTATGAGAGAGGGAATGGTGGACAGAGAGAGAGAGAGAGAGAGAGAGAGAGAGAGAGAGAGAGAAATGGGCTGAGAGACGGGAATGGTGGACAGAGAGAGAGAGAGAGAGAGAGAGAGAGAGAGTGAGTCAGAAATGGGCTGAGAGAAGGGAATGGTGGACCGAGAGAGAGAGGGACAGAAATGGGCTGAGAGAAGGGAATGGTGGACAGAGAGAGAGAGAGACAGAAATGTTATGAGAGAGGGAACGGTGGACAGAGAGAGAGAGAGAGAGAGAGAGAGAGAGAGAGAAATGGGCTGAGAGACGGGAATGGTGGACAGAGAGAGAGAGAGAGAGAGAGAGAGAGAGAGTGAGTCAGAAATGGGCTGAGAGAAGGGAATGGTGGACCGAGAGAGAGAGGGACAGAAATGGGCTGAGAGAAGGGAATGGTGGACAGAGAGAGAGAGAGACAGAAATGTTATGAGAGAGGGAACGGTGGACAGAGAGAGAGAGAGAGAGAGAGAGCGAGAGAGAGAGAGAGTGAGACAGAAATGGGCTGAGAGAAGGGGATGGAGGACAGAGAGAGAGAGAGACAGAAATGGGATGAGAGAAGGGAATGGAGGACAGAGAGAGAGAGAGAGACAGAAATGGACTGAGAGAAGGGAATGGTGGACAGAGAGAGAGAAAGAGAGACAGAAATGGGCTGAGAGAAGGGAATGGAGGACAGAGAGAGAGAGAGACAGATATGGGCTGAGAGAAGGTAATGGTGGACAGAAAGTTGAGAGAGACAGAAATTAGCTGAGAGAAGGGAATGGTGGATAGAGAGAGAGAGAGGGACAGAAATGGGCTGAGAGAAGGGAATGGTGGACAGAGAGAGAGAGAGACAGAAATGTTATGAGAGAGGGAATGGTGGACAGAGAGAGAGAGAGAGAGAGAGAGAGAGAGAGAGAGAGAGAAATGGGCTGAGAGACGGGAATGGTGGACAGAGAGAGAGAGAGAGAGAGAGAGAGAGAGAGTGAGTCAGAAATGGGCTGAGAGAAGGGAATGGTGGACCGAGAGAGAGAGGGACAGAAATGGGCTGAGAGAAGGGAATGGTGGACAGAGAGAGAGAGAGACAGAAATGTTATGAGAGAGGGAACGGTGGACAGAGAGAGAGAGAGAGAGAGAGAGAGAGAGAGAGAGAGAAATGGGCTGAGAGACGGGAATGGTGGACAGAGAGAGAGAGAGAGAGAGAGAGAGAGAGAGAGTGAGTCAGAAATGGGCTGAGAGAAGGGAATGGTGGACCGAGAGAGAGAGAGACAGAAATGGACTGAGAGAAGGGAATGGTGGACAGAGAGAGAGAGAGAGAGACAGAAATGGGCTTAGAGAAGGGAATGGTGGAGAGAGAGAGATATACAGAAATTGGCTGAGAGATGGGAATGGTGGACAGAGAGAGAAAGACAGAGAGAGAGAGAGACAGAAATGGGCCGAGAGAAGGTAATGGAGAACAGAGAGAGAGAGAGAGAGAAATGGGCTGAGAGAAGGGAATGGTGGACAGAGAGAGAGAGACAGAAATGAGCTGAGAGAAGGGAATGGTGGACAGAGAGAGAGAGAGACAGAAATGTTATGAGAGAGGGAACGGTGGACAGAGAGAGAGAGAGAGAGAGAGAGAGAGAGAAATGGGCTGAGAGACGGGAATGGTGGACAGAGAGAGAGAGAGAGAGAGAGAGAGAGAGAGAGAGAGAGAGAGAGAGAGAAATGGGCTGAGAGAAGGGAATGGTGGACAGAGAGAGAGAAAGAGAGAGAGACAGAAATGGGCTGAGAGAAGGGAATGGAGGACAGAGAGAGAGAGAGACAGATATGGGCTGAGAGAAGGTAATGGTGGACAGAAAGTTGAGAGAGACAGAAATTAGCTGAGAGAAGGGAATGGTGGATAGAGAGAGAGAGAGGGACAGAAATGGGCTGAGAGAAGGGAATGGTGGACAGAGAGAGAGAGAGACAGAAATGTTATGAGAGAGGGAATGGTGGACAGAGAGAGAGAGAGAGAGAGAGAGAGAGAGAGAGAGAGAGAGAGAGAGAGAGAGAAATGGGCTGAGAGACGGGAATGCTGGACAGAGAGAGAGAGAGAGAGAGAGAGAGAGAGTGAGTCAGAAATGGGCTGAGAGAAGGGAATGGTGGACCGAGAGAGAGAGGGACAGAAATGGGCTGAGAGAAGGGAATGGTGGACAGAGAGAGAGAGAGAGAAATGGGCTGAGAGAAGGGAATGGTGGACAGAGAGAGAGAGAGACAGAAATGTTATGAGAGAGGGAACGGTGGACAGAGAGAGAGAGAGAGAGAGAGAGAGAGAGAGAGAGAGAAATGGGCTGAGAGACGGGAATGGTGGACAGAGAGAGAGAGAGAGAGAGAGAGAGAGAGAGAGAGAGAGAGAGAGAGAGAGAGAAATGGGCTGAGAGACGGGAATGGTGGACAGAGAGAGAGAGAGAGAGAGAGAGAGCGAGAGAGAGAGAGAGTGAGACAGAAATGGGCTGAGAGAAGGGGATGGAGGACAGAGAGAGAGAGAGACAGAAATGGGCCGAGAGAAGGTAATGGAGAACAGAGAGAGAGAGAGAGAGAAATGGGCTGAGAGAAGAGAATGGTGGCCAGAGAGAGGGAGAGAGAGAGACAGAAATGGTCTGAGAGAAGGGAATGGAGAACAGAGAAAGAGAGATAAAATGGGCTGAGAGAAGGGAATGGTGGCCAGAGAGAGAGAGAGACAGAAATGTTATGAGAGAGGGAATGGTGGACAGAGAGAGAGAGAGAGAGAGAGAGAGAGAGAGAGAGAGAAATGGGCTGAGAGACGGGAATGGTGGACAGAGAGAGAGAGAGAGAGAGAGAGAGAGAGAGAGAGCGAGAGAGACAGAAATGGGCTGAGAGAAGGGAATGGAGAACAGAGAGAGAGAGAGAGAGAGAGAAAATGGGCTGAGAGAAGGGAATGGTGGCCAGAGAGAGAGAGAGACAGAAATGTTAGGAGAGAGGGAATGGTGGACAGAGAGAGAGAGAGAGTGAGAGAGAGAAATGGGCTGAGAGACGGGAATGGTGGACAGAGAGAGAGAGAGAGAGAGAGAGTGAGACAGAAATGGGCTGAGAGAAGGGAATGGAGAACAGAGAGAGATAGAGAGAGAAAATGAGCTGAGAGAAGGGAATGGTGGCCAGAGAGAGAGAGAGAGAGAGCGAGAGAGAGAGAGAGAGAGACAGAATGGGCTGAGAGAAGGGGATGGAGGACAGAGAGAGAGAGAGAGAAATGGGATGAGAGAAGGGAATGGAGGACAGAGAGAGAGAGAGAGACAGAAATGGACTGAGAGAAGGGAATGGTGGACAGAGAGAGAGAAAGAGAGAGAGACAGAAATGGGCTGAGAGAAGGGAATGGAGGACAGAGAGAGAGAGAGAGACAGATATGGGCTGAGAGAAGGTAATGGTGGACAGAAAGTTGAGAGAGACAGAAATTAGCTGAGAGAAGGGAATGGTGGATAGAGAGAGAGAGAGGGACAGAAATGAGCTGAGAGAAGGGAATGGTGGACAGAGAGAGAGAGAGACAGAAATGTTATGAGAGAGGGAATGGTGGACAGAGAGAGAGAGAGAGAGAGAGAGAGAGAGAGAGAGAGAGAGAGAAATGGGCTGAGAGACGGGAATGGTGGACAGAGAGAGAGAGAGAGAGAGCGAGAGAGAGAGAGAGAGTGAGACAGAAATGGGCTGAGAGAAGGGGATGGAGGACAGAGAGAGAGAGAAATGGGATGAGAGAAGGGAATGGAGGACAGAGAGAGAGAGAGAGACAGAAATGGACTGAGAGAAGGGAATGGTGGACAGAGAGAGAGAAAGAGAGAGAGAGAGAAATGGGATGAGAGAAGGGAATGGAGGACAGAGAGAGAGAGAGAGACAGATATGGGCTGAGAGAAGGTAATGGTGGACAGAAAGTTGAGAGAGACAGAAATTAGCTGAGAGAAGGGAATGGTGGATAGAGAGAGAGAGAGGGACAGAAATGGGCTGAGAGAAGGGAATGGTGGACAGAGAGAGAGAGAGACAGAAATGTTATGAGAGAGGGAATGGTGGACAGAGAGAGAGAGAGAGAGAGAGAGAGAGAGAGAGAGAAATGGGCTGAGAGACGGGAATGGTGGACAGAGAGAGAGAGAGAGAGAGAGAGAGAGAGAGTGAGTCAGAAATGGGCTGAGAGAAGGGAATCGTGGACCGAGAGAGAGAGGGACAGAAATGGGCTGAGAGAAGGGAATGGTGGACAGAGAGAGAGAGAGACAGAAATGTTATGAGAGAGGGAACGGTGGACAGAGAGAGAGAGAGAGAGAGAGAGAAATGGGCTGAGAGACGGGAATGGTGGACAGAGAGAGAGAGAGAGAGAGAGAGAGAGAGAGAGAGAGAGTGAGTCAGAAATGGGCTGAGAGAAGGGAATGGTGGACCGAGAGAGAGAGAGACAGAAATGGACTGAGAGAAGGGAATGGTGGACAGAGAGAGAGAGAGAGAGAGAGAGACAGAAATGGGCTTAGAGAAGGGAATGGTGGAGAGAGAGAGATATACAGAAATTGGCTGAGAGATGGGAATGGTGGACAGAGAGAGAGAGACAGAGAGAGAGAGAGACAAAAATGGGCCGAGAGAAGGTAATGGAGAACAGAGAGAGAGAGAGAGAGAAATGGGCTGAGAGAAGAGAATGGTGGCCAGAGAGAGAGAGAGAGAGACAGAAATGGGATGAGAGAAGGGAATGGTGGATAGAGAGAGAGAGACAGAAATGGGCTGAGAGAAGGGAATGGTGGACAGAGAGAGAGAGAGACAGAAATGTTATGAGAGAGGGAACGGTGGACAGAGAGAGAGAGAGAGAGAGAGAGAGAGAGAGAAATGGACTGAGAGACGGGAATGGTGGACAGAGAGAGAGAGAGAGAGAGAGAGAGAGAGAGAGAGAGAGAGAGAGAGAGTGAGACAGAAATGGGCTGAGAGAAGGGAATGGAGAACAGAGAGAGATAGAGAGAGAAAATGAGCTGAGAGAAGGGAATGGTGGCCAGAGAGAGAGAGAGACAGAAATGTTATGAGAGAGGGAACGGTGGACAGAGAGAGAGAGAGAGAGAGAGAAATGGGCTGAGAGACGGGATGGTGGACAGAGAGAGAGAGACAGAAATGGGCAGAGAGAAGGGAATGGTGGACAGAGAGAGAGACAGAAATGGGCTTAGAGAAGGGAATGGTGGACAGAGAGAGAGAGAGACAGAAATGGGCCGAGAGACGGTAATGGAGAACAGAGAGAGAGAGAGAGAGAAATGGGCTGAGAGAAGAGAATGGTGGCCAGAGAGAGAGAGAGAGAGACAGAAATGGTCTGAGAGAAGGGAATGGAGAACAGAGAGAGAGAGAGAGAGAAAATGGGCTGAGAGAAGGGAATGGTGGCCAGAGAGAGAGAGAGACAGAAATGGGATGAGAGAAGGGAATGGTGGATAGAGAGAGAGAGAGAGAGACAGAAATTGGCTGAGAGAAGGGAATGGTGGACAGAGAGAGAGAGAGAGAGAGAGAGAGAGAGAGAGAGAGAGAGAAATGGGCTGAGAGACGGGAATGGTGGACAGAGAGAGAGAGAGAGAGAGAGAGAGAGAGAGAGAGAGAGAGAGAGAGAGAGAGAGAGAGAGAGAGAGAGTGAGACAGAAATGGGCTGAGAGAAGAGAATGGAGAACAGAGAGAGATAGAGAGAGAAAATGAGCTGAGAGAAGGGAATGGTGGCCAGAGAGAGAGAGAGACAGAAATGTTATGAGAGAGGGAACGGTGGACAGAGAGAGAGAGAGAGAGAGAGAGAGAGAGAGAAATGGGCTGAGAGACGGGATGGTGGACAGAGAGAGAGAGAGAGAGAGAGAGAGAGAGAGAGAGAGAGAGAGAGAGAGAGAGAGAGACAGAAATGGGCTGAGAGAAGGGGATGGAGGACAGAGAGAGAGAGAGACAGAAATGGGATGAGAGAAGGGAATGGAGGACAGAGAGAGAGAGAGACAGAAATGGACTGAGAGAAGGGAATGGTGGACAGAGAGAGAGAAAGAGAGAGACAGAAATGGGCTGAGAGAAGGGAATGGAGAACAGAGAGAGAGATAGAGAGAAAATGGGCTGAGAGAAGGGAATGGTGGCCAGAGAGAGAGAGAGACAGAAATGTTATGAGAGAGGGAACGGTGGACAGAGAGAGAGAGAGAGAGAGAGAGAAATGGGCTGAGAGACGGGAATGGTGGACAGAGAGAGAGAGAGAGAGAGAGCGAGAGAGAGAGAGAGTGAGACAGAAATGGGCTGAGAGAAGGGGATGGAGGACAGAGAGAGAGAGAGACAGAAATGGGATGAGAGAAGGGAATGGTGGATAGAGAGAGAGAGAGACAGAAATGGGCTGTGAGAAGGGAATGGTGGACAGAGAGAGAGAGAGAGACAGAAATGTTATGAGAGAGGGAACGGTGGACAGAGAGAGAGAGAGAGAGAGAGAGAGAGAGAGAGAGAAATGGGCTGAGAGATGGGAATGGTGGACAGAGAGAGAGAGAGAGAGAGAGAGAGAGAGAGAGTGAGACAGAAATGGGCTGAGAGAAGGGGATGGAGGACAGAGAGAGAGAGACAGAAATGGGATGAGAGAAGGGAATGGAGGACAGAGAGAGGGAGAGACAGAAATGGACTGAGAGAAGGGAATGGTGGACAGAGAGAGAGAAAGAGAGAGAGACAGAAATGGGCTGAGAGAAGGGAATGGAGGACAGAGAGAGAGAGAGAGAGATATGGGCTGAGAGAAGGGAATGGTGGATAGAGAGAGGTGAGAGACAGAAATGGGCTGAGAGAAGGGAATGGTGGACAGAGAGAGAGAGAGACAGAAATGTTATGAGAGAGGGAACGGTGGACAGAGAGAGAGAGAGAGAGAGAGAGAGAGAGAGAGAGAGAGAGAGAGAGAGAGAGAACTGGGCTGAGAGACGGGAACGGTGGACAGAGAGAGAGAGAGAGAGAGAGAGAGAGAGAGAGTGAGACAGAAATGGGCTGTGAGAAGGGAATGGAGGACAGAGAGAGAGAGAGACAGAAATGGGATGAGAGAAGGGAATGGAGGAGAGAGAGAGAGAGACAGAAATGGACTGAGAGAAGGGAATGGTGGACAGAGAGAGAGAGAGAGAGAGACAGAAATGGGCTTAGAGAAGGGAATGGCGGACAGAGAGAGAGAGAGACAGATATGGGCTGAGAGAAGGGAATGGTGGACAGAAAGTTGAGAGAGAGAGAGAGAGAGAGAGACGGAAATAGGTTGAGAGAAGGGAATGGTGGACAGAGAGAGAGAGAGGGAGAGAGAGAGGGAGAGAGAGAGAGAGACAGAAATGGGCTGAGAGAAGGGAATGGAGAACAGAGAGAGAGAGAGACAATGGGCTGAGAGAATGGAATGGAGGACAGAATGAGAGAGAGACAGAAATGGGTTGAGAGAAGGGAATGGAGGACAGAGAGAGAGAGAGACATAAATTGGCTGAGAGAAGGGAATGGTGGACAGAGAGAGAGAGACACAGAAATGGTCTGAGAGAGGGAATGGTGGACAGAGAGAGAGACAGAGAGACAGAAATGGGCTGAGAGAAGGGAATGGAGGACAGAGAGAGAGAGAGAGACAGAAATGGGCTGAGAGATGGGAATGGTGGACAGGGAGAGAGAGAGAGAGAGAGAGAGACAGAAATGGGCTGAGAGAAGGGAATGGAGGACATAGAGAGAGAGAGACAGAAATGGGCTGAGAGAAGGGAATGGAGGACAGAGAGAGAGAGAGACAGAAATGGGCTGAGAGAAGGGAATGGTGGACAGAGAGAGAGAGAGAGAGCGAGAGAAATGGGCTGAGAGAAGGGAATGGAGAACAGAGAGAGAGAGAGAGGGAAAATGGGCTGAGAGAAGGGAATGGTGGCCAGAGAGAGAGAGAGACAGAAATGTTATGAGAGAGGGAACGGTGGACAGAGAGAGAGAGAGCGAAATGGGCCGAGAGAAGGGAATGGTGGACAGAGAGAGGGAGAGACAGAAATGGGCTGAGAGAAGGTAATGGTGGACAGAGAGAGATACAGAAATGGGCTGAGAGAAGGGAATGGAGGACGGAGAGAGAGAGACAGATATTGGCTGAGAGAAGGGAATGGAGGACAGAGAGAGAGAGACAGAAATGGGCTGAGAGAAGGGAATGGAGGACAGAATGAGAGAGAGACAGAAATGGGCTGAGAGAAGGGAATGGAGGACAGAATGAGAGAGAGACAGAAATGGGCTGAGAGAAGGGAATGGTGGACAGAGAGAGAGAGAGAGAGAGAGAGATACAATGGGCTGAGAGAAGGGAATGGTGGACAGAGAGAGGTGAGAGACAGAAATGGGCTGAGAGAAGGGAATGGTGGACAGAGAGAGAGAGAGACAGAAATGTTATGAGAGAGGGAACGGTGGACAGAGAGAGAGAGAGAGAGAGAGAGAGAGAGAGAGAGAGAGAGAGAGAGAGAGAACTGGGCTGAGAGACGGGAACGGTGGACAGAGAGAGAGAGAGAGAGAGAGAGAGAGAGAGTGAGACAGAAATGGGCTGTGAGAAGGGAATGGAGGACAGAGAGAGAGAGAGACAGAAATGGGATGAGAGAAGGGAATGGAGGAGAGAGAGAGAGAGACAGAAATGGACTGAGAGAAGGGAATGGTGGACAGAGAGAGAGAGAGAGAGAGACAGAAATGGGCTTAGAGAAGGGAATGGCGGACAGAGAGAGAGAGAGACAGATATGGGCTGAGAGAAGGGAATGGTGGACAGAAAGTTGAGAGAGAGAGAGAGAGAGAGAGACGGAAATAGGTTGAGAGAAGGGAATGGTGGACAGAGAGAGAGAGAGGGAGAGAGAGAGGGAGAGAGAGAGAGAGACAGAAATGGGCTGAGAGAAGGGAATGGAGAACAGAGAGAGAGAGAGACAATGGGCTGAGAGAATGGAATGGAGGACAGAATGAGAGAGAGACAGAAATGGGTTGAGAGAAGGGAATGGAGGACAGAGAGAGAGAGAGACATAAATTGGCTGAGAGAAGGGAATGGTGGACAGAGAGAGAGAGACACAGAAATGGTCTGAGAGAGGGAATGGTGGACAGAGAGAGAGACAGAGAGACAGAAATGGGCTGAGAGAAGGGAATGGAGGACAGAGAGAGAGAGAGAGACAGAAATGGGCTGAGAGATGGGAATGGTGGACAGGGAGAGAGAGAGAGAGAGAGAGAGACAGAAATGGGCTGAGAGAAGGGAATGGAGGACATAGAGAGAGAGAGACAGAAATGGGCTGAGAGAAGGGAATGGAGGACAGAGAGAGAGAGAGACAGAAATGGGCTGAGAGAAGGGAATGGTGGACAGAGAGAGAGAGAGAGAGCGAGAGAAATGGGCTGAGAGAAGGGAATGGAGAACAGAGAGAGAGAGAGAGGGAAAATGGGCTGAGAGAAGGGAATGGTGGCCAGAGAGAGAGAGAGACAGAAATGTTATGAGAGAGGGAACGGTGGACAGAGAGAGAGAGAGCGAAATGGGCCGAGAGAAGGGAATGGTGGACAGAGAGAGGGAGAGACAGAAATGGGCTGAGAGAAGGTAATGGTGGACAGAGAGAGATACAGAAATGGGCTGAGAGAAGGGAATGGAGGACGGAGAGAGAGAGACAGATATTGGCTGAGAGAAGGGAATGGAGGACAGAGAGAGAGAGACAGAAATGGGCTGAGAGAAGGGAATGGAGGACAGAATGAGAGAGAGACAGAAATGGGCTGAGAGAAGGGAATGGAGGACAGAATGAGAGAGAGACAGAAATGGGCTGAGAGAAGGGAATGGTGGACAGAGAGAGAGAGAGAGAGAGAGAGATACAATGGGCTGAGAGAAGGGAATGGTGGACAGAGAGAGGGGGAGACAGAAATGGGCTGAGAGAAGGGAATGGTGGACAGAGAGAGATACAGAAATGGGCTGAGAGAAGGGAAGGGTGGACAGAGAGAGAGAGAGACAGAAATGGGCTGAGAGAAGGGAATGGTGGACCGAGAGAGAGAGAGACAGAAATGGGCTGAGAGAAGGGAATGGTGGACCGAGAGAGAGAGAGACATAAATGGGCTGAGAGAAGGGAATGGTGGACTGAGAGAGAGAGACAGAAATGGGCAGAGAGAAGGGAATGGTGGACAGAGAGAGAGAGAGAAATGGGCTGAGAGAAGGGAATGGTGGACAGAGAGAGAGAGAGAGACAGAAATGGGCTGAGAGAAGGGAATGGTGGACTGAGAGAGAGAGAGAGACAGAAATGGGCTGAGAGAAGGGAATGGTGGACTGAGAGAGAGAGAGAGAGACGGAAATGGGCTGAGAGAAGGGAATGGTGGACAGAGAGAGAGAGAGACAGAAATGGGCTGAGAGAAGGGAATGGTGGACAGAGAGCTGAGAGAGACAGAATGGGATGAGAGAAGGGAATGGTGGACAGAGAGAGAGAGAGAGAAATGAGAGAGAAATGGGCTGTGAGAAGGGAATGGTGGACAGAGAGAAAGAGACATATATTGGCTGAGAGAAGGGAATGGTGGACAGAGAGAGAGAGAGACAGATATGGGCTGAGAGAAGGGAATGGTGGACAGAGAGAGAGAGAGACAGAAATGGGCTGAGAGAAGGGAATGGTGGACAGAGAGAGAGAGATGGAAATGGGCTGAGAGAAGGGAATGGTGGACAGAGAGAGAGACAGAAATGGGCTGAGAGAAGGGAATGGTGGACAGAGAGAGAGAGAGACAGAAATGGATTGAGAGAAGGGAATGGTGGACAGAGAGAGAGAGAGACAGAAATGGGCTGAGAGAAGGGAATGGTGGACAGAGAGAGAGATGTCTTTATTGTATTGAAACTTCTGAATGTGTAATGTTTAATGTTAATTTTTATTGTTTATTTCACTTTCGTATATTATCTACCTCACTTGCTTTGGCAATGTTAACACGTTTCCCATGCCAATAAAGCCCCTTGAATTGAATTGAATTGAGAGATGCAGGCAAGAAGAAAGAGAAAGTAAGACTGCAAGATAAACATCAAGAGAGGGAAAGTTATGGAGAGATGGAAAGATCGAGAGGTATAGTTATAGAGAGATGGAGAGGTATATTTATGGAGAGGTATAGTTATGGAGAGATGGAGAGGTATAGTTATGGAGAGATGGAGAGGTATAGTTATGGAGAGATGAGAGATGGAGAGGTATGGTTATGGAGAGATGGAGAGGTATATTTATGGAGAGGTATAGTTATGGAGAGATGGAGAGGTATAGTTATGGATAGATGGAGAGGTATAGTTGTGGAGAGATGGAGAGGTATATTTATGGAGAGGTATAGTTATGGAGAGATGGAGAGGTATAGTTATGGAGAGATGGAGAGGTATAGTTATGGAGAGATGGAGAGGTATAGTTATGGAGAGACGGAGAGATGGAGAGGTATAGTTGTGGAGAGATGGAGAGATGGAGAGGTATAGTTATGGAGAGATGGAGAGGTATAGTTATGGAGAGATGGAGAGGTATAGTTATGGAGAGATGGAGAGGTATAGGTATGGAGAGATAGAGAGGTATAGTTATGGAGAGATGGAGAGGTATAGCTATGGAGAGACGGAGAGATGGAGAGATGGAGAGGAATAGTTATGGAGAGACGGAGAGATGGAGAGGTATAGTTATGGAGAGATGGAGAGGAATAGTTATGGAGAGACGGAGAGATGGAGAGGTATAGTTATGGAGAGATGGAGAGGTATAGTTATGGAGAGACGGAGAGATGGAGAGGTATAGTTGTGGAGAGATGGAGAGATGGAGAGGTATAGTTATGGAGAGATGGAGAGGTATAGTTATGGAGAGATGGAGAGGTATAGTTATGGAGAGATAGAGAGGTATAGTTATGGAGAGATGGAGAGGTATAGTTATGGAGAGATGGAGAGGTATAGTTATGGAGAGATAGAGAGGTATAGTTATGGAGAGATGGAGAGGTATAGCTATGGAGAGACGGAGAGATGGAGAGGTATAGTTATGGAGAGATGGAGAGGTATAGTTATGGAGACATGAGAGATGGAGAGGTATAGTTGTGGAGAGATGGAGAGATGGAGAGGTATAGTTATGGAGAGATGAGAGGTATAGTTATGGAGAGATGGAGAGGTATAGTTATGGAGAGATGTAGAGGTATAGGTATGGAGAGATGGAGAGGTATAGGTATGGACAGATGAAAGATGGAGAGGTATAGTTATGGAGAGATGGAGAGGTATAGTTATGGAGAGATGGAGAGGTATAGTTATGGAGGGATGAGAGATGGAGAGGTATAGTTATGGAGAGATGGAGAGGTATAGTTATGGAGGGATGAGAGATGGAGAGGTATAGTTATGTAGAGTTGGAGAGGTATAGTTATGTAGAGATGGAGTTGTATAGTTATGGACAGATGAGAGATTGAGAGGTATAGTTATGGAGAGATGGAGAGGTATAGTTATGGAGAGATGGAGAGGTATAGTTATGGAGAGATGAGAGATGGAGAGGTATGGGTGCGGAGAGATGGAGAGGTATAAGTATGGAGAGATGGAGAGGTATAAGTAAGGGGAGATGGAGAGATATAGTTACGGAGAGATGAGAGATGGAGAGGTATAGGTACAGAGAGATGAGAGATGGAGAGGTATAGGTACGGAGAGATGGAGAGGTATAGTTATGGAGAGATTGAGAGGTATAGTTATGGAGAGATGGAGAGATATAGTTATGGAGAGATGGAGAGATGGAGAGGTATAGTTATGGAGAGATGGAGAGGTATAGTTACAGAGAGATGGAGTGATGGAGAGGTATAGTTATGGAGGGATGAGAGATGGAGAGGTATAGTTATGGAGAGATGGAGAGGTATAGTTATGGAGACATGAGAGATGGAGAGGTATAGTTATGGAGAGATGGAGAGATGGAGAGGTATAGTTATGGAGAGATGAAGAGGTATAGTTATGGAGAGATGGAGAGGTATAGTTATGGAGAGATGGAGAGGTATAGTTATGGAGAGATGGAGAGGTATAGTTATGGAGAGATGGAGAGGTATAGTTATGGAGAGATGGAGAGATGGAGAGGTATAGTTATGGAGAGATGGAGAGGTATAGTTATGGAGAGATGGAGAGGTATAGTTATGGAGAGATGAGAGATGGAGAGAGCTATAGTTATGGAGAGATGAGAGATGGAGAGGTACAGTTATGGAGAGATGGAGAGGTATAGTTATGGAGAGATGGAGAGGTATAGTTATGGAGAGATGGAGAGGTGTAGTTAAAGAGAGATGAGAGATGGAGAGGTATAGTTATGGAGAGATGAAAGATGGAGAGGTATAGTTATGGAGAGATGGAGAGGTACAGTTATGGAGAGATGGAGAGGTATAGTTATGGAGAGATGGGGAGGTATAGTTATGGAGAGATGAGAGATGGAGAGGTATAGGTGCGGAGAGATGGAGAGGTATAAGTATGGAGAGATGGAGAGGTATAGTTATGGAGAGATGGAGAGGTATAGTTATGGAGAGATGGAGAG
Organism: Oncorhynchus clarkii lewisi; assembly: GCF_045791955.1. Lineage (NCBI taxonomy): Eukaryota > Metazoa > Chordata > Actinopteri > Salmoniformes > Salmonidae > Oncorhynchus > Oncorhynchus clarkii. The sequence continues at coordinate 9,940,715 of NC_092153.1, read as the reverse complement.
GTATAGTTATGGAGAGATGGAGAGATGGAGAGGTATAGTTATGGAGAGATGGAGAGGTATAGTTATGGAGAGATGAGAGCTATAGTTATGGAGAGATGAGAGATGGAGAGGTATAGTTATGGAGAGATGGAGAGGTATAGTTATGGAGAGATGAGAGGTATAGTTATGGAGAGATGGAGAGGTATAGTTATGGAGAGATGGAGAGGTGTAGTTAAAGAGAGATGAGAGATGGAGAGGTATAGTTATGGAGAGATGAAAGATGGAGAGGTATAGTTATGGAGAGATGGAGAGGTACAGTTATGGAGAGATGGAGAGGTATAGTTATGGAGAGATGGAGAGGTATAGTTATGGAGAGATGAGAGATGGAGAGGTATAGGTGCGGAGAGATGGAGAGGTATAAGTATGGAGAGATGGAGAGGTATAAGTAAGGGGAGATGGAGAGATATAGTTACGGAGAGATGAGAGATGGAGAGGTATAGGTACGGAGAGATGAGAGATGGAGAGGTATAGGTACGGAGAGATGGAGAGGTATAGTTATGGAGAGATTGAGAGGTATAGTTATGGAGAGATGGAGAGATATAGTTATGGAGAGATGGAGAGATGGAGAGGTATGGTTATGGAGAGATGGAGAGGTATAGTTATGGAGACATGAGAGATGGAGAGGTATAGTTATGGAGAGATGGAGAGATGGAGAGGTATAGTTATGGAGACATGAGAGATGGATAGGTATAGTTATGGAGAGATGGAGAGGTATAGTTATAGAGACATGAGAGATAGAGAGGTATAGTTATGGAGAGATGGAGAGGTATAGTTATGGAGACATGAGAGATGGAGAGTTATAGTTATGGCGAGATGGAGAGGTATAGTTATGGAGGGATGGAGAGGTATAGTTATGGAGAGTTGGAGAGATGGAGAGGTATAGTTATGGAGAGATGAGAGATGGAGAGGTATATTTATGGAGAGATGGAGAGGTATAGTTATGAAGAGATGGAGTGGTATAGTTATGGACAGATGAGAGATTGAGAGGTATAGTTATGGAGAGATGGAGAGGTATAGTTATGGAGAGATGGAGAGGTATAGTTATGTAGAGATGGAGTGGTATAGTTATGGACAGATGAGCGATTGAGAGGTATAGTTATGGAGAGATGGAGAGGTATAGTTATGGAGAGATGGAGAGGTATAGTTATGGAGAGATGGAGAGGTATAGTTATGGAGAGATGAGAGATGGAGAGGTATAGTTATGGAGAGATAGAGAGGTATAGTTATGTAGAGATGGAGTGGTATAGTTATGGACAGATGAGCGATTGAGAGGTATAGTTATGGAGAGATGGAGAGGTATAGTTATGGAGAGATGGAGAGGTATAGTTATGGAGAGATGGAGAGGTATAGTTATGGAGAGATGAGAGATGGAGAGGTATAGTTATGGAGAGATAGAGAGGTATAGTTATGTGGAGATGGAGAGTTATAGTTATGTAGAGATGGAGTGGTATAGTTATGGACAGATGAGAGATTGAGAGGTATAGTTATGGAGAGATGGAGAGGTATAGTTATGGAGAGATGGAGAGGTATAGTTATGAAGAGATGGAGAAAGAGTGTGAGCTGGCTGGAGACACGTGGTCCAGTAAGTGCTCTCGCTTGCTGTTGTTTCAGTCTCAATCGCTCACAGCAAGGTGTTTGCATTTGTGTGTATGTGTAAGTGTGTGTGTGTAAGCGCACGTGTATGTTTGTGTAAGTGCTTGTGTGTTTGTGTGGCAGCAGGTTTATTCAGTGTGACAGCCAACCCAGGAGAGGTGTCTAATCAGAGCAATGCTGCCAAGCGCTGCCGCCAGGCGTCACGGCAACAACGGCGCCTGCCGACAGCGCTGCCAGCACCAGCTTCACACTAAGGGAGCGGATCGAGGCAGAGAGAATGTTTTCCACTCAACACAGCCACCCTAAACACCCCTGCCAAATCCTGCCCCTCCTGCTCTTCATGGTGAGTTTACCCTCAAGGCACCCCTGCCAAATTACGCCCCTCTAGCTCTTGTCGGTGATTAGGCATGACCTCCCTCTCTCAATTCAATTCAATTCAAGGGCTTTATTGGCATGGGAAACATGTGTTAACATTGCCAAAGCAAGTGAGGTAGATAATATATAAAGTTAATGTATAAAGTGAAAGACAATAAAAATTAACAGTAAACATTACACATACAGAAGTTTCAAAACAATAAAGACATTACAAATGTCATATTATATACAGTGCCTTGCGAAAGTATTCGGCCCCCTTGAACTTTGCGACCTTTTGCCACATTTCAGGCTTAAAACATAAAGATATAAAACTGTATTTTTTTGTGAAGAATCAACAACAAGTGGGACACAATCATGAAGTGGAACGACATTTATTGGATATTTCAAACTTTTTTAACAAGTCAAAAACTGAAAAATTGGGCGTGCAAAATTATTCAGCCCCCTTAAGTTAATACTTTGTAGCGCCACCTTTTGCTGCGATTACAGCTGTAAGTCGCTTGGGGTATGTCTCTATCAGTTTTGCACATCGAGAAGCTGACATTTTTTCCCATTCCTCCTTGCAAAACAGCTCGAGCTCAGTGAGGTTGGATGGAGAGCATTTGTGAACAGCAGTTTTCAGTTCTTTCCACAGATTCTCGATTGGATTCAGGTCTGGACTTTGACTTGGCCATTCTAACACCTGGATATGTTTATTTTTGAACCATTCCATTGTAGATTTTGCTTTATGTTTTGGATCATTGTCTTGTTGGAAGACAAATCTCCGTCCCAGTCTCAGGTCTTTTGCAGACTCCATCAGGTTTTCTTCCAGAATGGTCCTGTATTTGGCTCCATCCATCTTCCCATCAATTTTAACCATCTTCCCTGACCCTGCTGAAGAAAAGCAGGCCCAAACCATGATGCTGCCACCACCATGTTTGACAGTGGGGATGAAATGTTCAGGGTGATGAGCTGTGTTGCTTTTACGCCAAACATAACGTTTTGCATTGTTGCCAAAAAGTTCAATTTTGGTTTCATCTGACCAGAGCACCTTCTTCCACATGTTTGGTGTGTCTCCCAGGTGGCTTGTGGCAAACTTTAAACAACACTTTTTATGGATATCTTTAAGAAATGGCTTTCTTCTTGCCACTCTTCCATAAAGGCCAGATTTGTGCAATATACGACTGATTGTTGTCCTATGGACAGAGTCTCCCACCTCAGCTGTAGATCTCTGCAGTTCATCCAGAGTGATCATGGGCCTCTTGGCTGCATCTCTGATCAGTCTTCTCCTTGTATGAGCTGAAAGTTTAGAGGGACGGCCAGGTCTTGGTAGATTTGCAGTGGTCTGATACTCCTTCCATTTCAATATTATCGCTTGCACAGTGCTCCTTGGGATGTTTAAAGCTTGGGAAATCTTTTTGTATCCAAATCCGGCTTTAAACTTCTTCACAACAGTATCTCGGACCTGCCTGGTGTGTTCCTTGTTCTTCATGATGCTCTCTGCGCTTTTAACGGACCTCTGAGACTATCACAGTGCAGGTGCATTTATACGGAGACTTGATTACACACAGGTGGATTGTATTTATCATCATTAGTCATTTAGGTCAACATTGGATCATTCAGAGCTCCTCACTGAACTTCTGGAGAGAGTTTGCTGCACTGAAAGTAAAGGGGCTGAATAATTTTGCACGCCTCATTTTTCAGTTTTTGATTTGTTAAAAAAGTTTGAAATATCCAATAAATGTCGTTCCACTTCATGATTGTGTCCCACTTGTTGTTGATTCTTCACAAAAAAATACAGTTTTATATCTTTATGCTTGAAGCCTGAAATGTGGCAAAAGGTCGCAAAGTTCAAGGGGGGCGAATACTTTCGCAAGGCACTGTATATACAGTGTTTTAACAATGTACAAATGGTTAAAGGACACAAGATAAAATAAATAAGCATAAATATGGGTTGTATTTACAATGGTGTTTGTTCTTCACTGGTTGCCCTTTTCTCGTGGCAACAGGTCACAAATCTTGCTGCTCTGATGGCACACTGTGGAATTTCACCCAGTAGATATGGGAGTTTTTCAAAATTGGATTTGTTTTCGAATTCTTTGTGGATCTGTGTCATCTGAGGGAAATATGTCTCTCTAATATGGTCATACATTGGGCAGGAGGTTAGGAAGTGCAGCTCAGTTTCCACCTCATTTTGTGGGCAGTGAGCACATAGCCTGTCTTCTCTTGAGAGCCATGTCTGCCTATGGCGGCCTTTCTCAATAGCAAGGCTATGCTCACTGAGTCTGTACATAGTCAAAGCTTTCCTTAATTTTGGGTCAGTCACAGTGGTCAGGTATTCTGCTGCTGTGTACTCTCTGTATAGGGCCAAATAGCATTCTAGTTTGCTCTGTTTTTTTGTTAATTCTTTCCAATGTGTCAAGTAATTATCTTTTTGTTTTCTCATGATTTGGTTGGGTCTAATTGTGCTGTTGTCCTGGGGCTCTGTAGGGTGTGTTTGTGTTTGTGAACAGAGCCCCAGGACCAGCTTGCTTAGGGGACTCTTCTCCAGGTTCATCTCTCTGTAGGTGATGGCTTTGTTATGGAAGGTTTGTGAATCACTTCCTTTTAGGTGGTTGTAGAATTTAACGGCTCTTTTCTGGATTTTGATGATTAGTGTGTATCAAATTTGTATTTGTGGTCCTGGTGACTGGACCTTTTTTTTGAACACCATTATTTTGGTCTTACTGAGATTTACTGTCAGGGCCCAGGTCTGACAGAATCTGTGCATAAGATCTAGGTGCTGCTGTGGGCCCTCCTTGGTTGGTGACAGAAGCACCAGATCATCAGCAAACAGCAGACATTTGACTTCGGATTCTAGCAGGGGGAGGCCGGGTGCTGCAGACTTTTCTAGTGCCCGCGCCAATTCGTTGATATATATGTTGAAGACGGCGGGGCTTAAGCTGCATCCCTGTCTAACCCCACGACCCTGTGTGAAGAAATGTGTGTGTTTTTTGCCAATTTTATCCGCACACTTGTTGTTTGTGTACATGGATTTTATAATGTCGTATGTTTTACCCCCAACACCACTTTCCATCAGTTTGTATAGCAGACCCTCATGCCAAATTGAGTCGAAGGCTTTTTTGAAATCAACAAAGCATGAGAAGACTGCCTTTGTTTTGGTTTGTTTGGTTGTCAATTAGGGTGTGTAGGGTGAATACATGGTCTGTTGTACGGTAATTTGGTAAAAAGCCAATTTGACATTTGCTCAGTACATTGTTTTCATTGAGGAAATGTACGAGTCTGCTGTTAATGATAATGCAGAGGATTTTCCCAAGGTTACTGTTGACACATATTCCACGGTAGTTATTGGGGTCAAATTTGTCTCCACTTTTGTGGATTGGGGTGATCAGTCCTTGGTTCCAAATATTGGGGAAGATGCCAGAGCTAAGTATGATGTTAAAGAGTTTTAGTATAGCCAATTGGAATTTGTTGTCTGTATATTTGATCATTTCATTGAGGATACCATCAACACCGCAGGCCTTTTTGGTTTGGAGGGTTTTTATTTTGTCCTGTAACTCATTCAATGTAATTGGAGAATGCAGTGGGTTCTGGTAGTCTTTAATAGTTAATTCTAAGATCTGTATTTGATCATGTATATGTTTTTGCTCTTTATTCTTTGTTATAGAGCCAAAAAGATTGGAGAAGTGGTTTACCCATACATCTCCATTTTGGATAGATAATTCTTTGTGTTGTTGTTTGTTTAGTGTTTTCCAATTTTCACAGAAGTGGTTAGAGTCTATGGATTCTTCAATTGCATTGAGCTGATTTCTGACTTGCTGTTCCTTCTTTTTCCGTAGTGTATTTCTGTATTGTTTTAGTGATTCACCATAGTGAAGGCGTAGACTCAGGTTTTCCGGGTCTCTATGTTTTTGGTTGGACAGGTTTCTCAATTTCTTTCTTAGATTTTTGCATTCTTCATCAAACCATTTGTCATTATTGTTAATTTTCTTTGGTTTTCTATTTGAGATTTTTAGATTTGATAGGGAAGCTGAGAGGTCAAATATACTGTTAAGATGTTCTACTGCCAAGTTTACACCTTCACTATTACAGTGGAACGTTTTACCCAGGAAATTGTCTAAAAGGGATTGAATTTGTTGTTGCCTAATTGTTTTTTGGTAGGTTTCCAAACTGCATTCCTTCCATCTATAGCATTTCTTAATGTTACTGTGATTTTGCTGTGGTCTGATAGGGGTGTCAGTGGGCTGACTGTGTCAGTGGGCTGACTGTGAACACTCTGAGAGACTCTGGGTTGAGGTCAGTGATAAAGTAGTCTACAGTACTACTGCCAAGAGATGAGCTATAGGTGTACCTACCATAGGAGTCCCCTCGAAGCCTACCGTTGACTATGTACATACCCAGCGTGCGACAGAGCTGCAGGAGTTGTGACCCGTTTTTGTTGGTTATGTTGTTATAGTTGTGCCTAGGGGGGCATATGTGGGAGGGAATGCTGTCACCTCCAGGCAGGTGTTTGTCCCCCTGTGTGCTGAGGGTGTCAGGTTCTTGTCCGGTTCTGGCATTTAGGTCGCCACAGACTAGTACATGTCCCTGGGCCTGGAAATGATTGATTTCCCCCTCCAGGATGAAGAAGCTGTCTTCATTAAAATATGGGGATTCTAGTGGGGGGGATATAGGTAGCACACAGGAGGACATTTTTCTCTGTTAGGATAATTTCCTTTTGAATTTCTAGCCAAATGTAGAATGTTCCTGTTTTGATTAATTTAATGGAGTGAGTTAGGTCTGCTCTATACCAAATTAGCATACCCCCTGAGTCCCTTCCCTGTTTCACACCTGGTAGTTTGGTGGATGGGACTACCAGCTCTCTGTAACCTAGAGGGCAACCAGTGGGTCCGTCTCCTCTATACCAGGTTTCTTGCAGGATGACAATGTCTGTATTACCGATTTATTTGGTGAAGTCCGGGTTTCTGCTCTTTAGGCCAAAGGCAGATGACCTCAGGCCTTGGATATTCCAGGATGATATAGTGAAGGCTTTTTGTTCCATAGAGTGTCCAATGTTGTTGGTCGTGGTTTGGCCTCAGGCCAGTAAGTGTGAGCAGAGCCTGCTGAGCATCTGGTACATGCCATTGGCTTGGGCGAGTGTGAGAGTGGGGGTTGGGACTGTTTGCCCGCTCACTACCTCGGCGTATGTGTGGCTTCCATGTTGAGGCCCTCTTTGCGGTGGTGGGGTGCATGGGGTGGGCAGGAGTGGCATAGGTCTGATCTGAGGGGGCCTAAATGGGGTGTGGGCATGGTTGACGTGGGGGGGTGTTGATTGGTTGGGGTGGGGGTGTGGATGTGTCTGGGTGTACTGTGGTCTGGATGTAATTCCTCTTGGCGTGGGTCCTCTATGTGTAGGTCCGGGGGGGGGGGGGGGGGGGGGTCCTGCAGGTCTGGGAGGGTGTCTCGCTGGTCTGGGTGGGGTGTCTATTGATCTGTTGCTCCTGTGTGAAGTGTTGGGGATACGTTTGAGAGCGATGTCCTTTAGAGTCCGGGCAAAGGTGGGCACTGCTGCCTTGTAGAGGTGGACCTGGTCATAGAGGCTGTTCAAGTCCAGGGTGGAGTGGTGGGCCAGGAAAACATTTGGTTTTGAGGCACAGTCACGGGAAATACTTGCGTTTACCCGCTGTATTGTGGCAGGGTGGAAGTCTTTTCGTGGTAGCAGGGTGGAGATAACCACTTGTGCGTTGGGGAAAGTAGAAGAAGCCTTTTCAATCACTCCCTTCAGTGCTGTGGCCACCCTTTCCTGCTGTGCTCTCAGGTCGTTTGTGCCTGTGTGTATTATTATGTGGCTGGGTGAACCTAGTTGGTTCTCAGACAGAAGGTCGAGTGCGCGCTGGGTGTTTGGACACCAGAGTTTAAACACACTGTGTTTGGGAAAAAGTTTTTTTTCTTCTATATATTTCCCATTTGAGTCCATAAGTAGTACAATCTGTGTCTTGTGTTTGTCCTCAGTGGGTGTGAGGGGGTTGTCAGAAGGGCTATCAGGGTGGCTGACAGGGGGGATGCTCAGAGGGGGTGAGAGCCGCTGGGCTTGTGGTTCTTCATTTGACTGTTCTGCTGTGATTTCAACTCTATGGTCAGGGTCTGGTGTGGACTGTTCTGCTGTGGTGTCGAGACTTTTGTCAGGTGCTGAGGTGGGCTGTTCTGCTGGCTTCTCTGTGGGGGTGGCCACCTCTCTAGTGGGTTGTTCTCTGTCACACGCCGTCCCCCTCAACCTCTCCTCCGTCCCCCTCACCCTCTCCTCCATCCCCCTCAACCTCTCCTCTACCAGCAGTCTGATCCTCTCCTCTAATGCTCTGTTCTTCTCCTGATTCTGCTCTTGCTCCTGTTGAAGTTGTCTCACCACAGTCCAGAGTGCAGATATGTCTCTGTCCACCTCCAGCTCTCCGGGTCTGGTTAAGGGGGTGTTGTTGTGCTGGACTGTTGTCTGGGTCTGTGCTGACTGAAGTGTAATTACCTGCTGTTCCAGCTCCACCTGTCTTACCTCCAGCAGGGTGAATTTGTCCTTCATTTCAATGAGGGAGTGGTAATCTGTGCTGGGAGGTTGACTCTCCGCTGGGGGTTGCTCGTCTGTGGGGTTACATAATGAAGAGGTCTGGTCTGACCCGCTCGGGGTGGGGGTATCTTTATCAAGGGAGAGCTTCTCCTGCTGGGCTAATTCTTTGATTAGGTGAAAGTCCAGCTGAAACTGTTTGGGTTACCCTGTACCATTACTGTTCCGGACTTATAGATATGTATATTACCTGACTCAGAGTCCTCGTTATCAAGTATTCTGAGTTTCCACCCTTCGTTAACCCCCCCTCTCTTACCAAAGGGGTAGTGTGCTAATATAGCACTGTGCCATGCCAGGGGATGGTTTGTGTGGAAGATAAGGTTGCTGATGTTCCCATTTTTGTAATAGTCAGCAAAAAGTGTCTCTTGATTTTCCATAAAGAGCTTCATTTTGTAATCTTTTCTTGCCTTATCATTCTTTACATGCACAGGGTACTGTATTTTAATTACCTCTGAACAGCGGGAGGCAGCTTCTAAGGCCTCTCCATTTGGTTGGGGTAGACTGTGTGACTCTCCTGCCATTGTTGGGCTAATGGGCTTTGACACCTCTCACTTGACACGTCAGTGCTAGTTGAAGCTGTATCAAGCTTGGCAGAATTATGTTAGAATTCAGTCCTTATAAAGTAATGTTGTGTATTTTTCTTCTTGGCTTCTGGAAATAAGATATAGTTTCAGACTAAACATTACTCACTCAGTTCCAGGTTGGATGGTATTTTCAGGTTTCTGTTGTTTTCCAGAGAATTTGCTGTATAGGGTCATAAATCCTTGGTAGTTGTGAACCTTCCAGTTGATTCCGTAATTCCGTCCAAAATCAGGTTGTAGGTTTTAAGATTTGATTTGAAGTAGGGGTTATGTTGTAGAGCACATATGTCAGAGTCAAGGCCCGCGGGCCACATCCGGCCCGCAAGAAGGTTTTTTACGGCCCCTGGGATGATCTTGATTTATTATTAGAACCGGCCCGCAGCAAGCCGGCAGCCCGCAGATCTTTTACACGCACCAATACTACATTTCCCACAATGCAAAGGTGACGCACCGAGCAGTAGGCTGCTTCATTTCAATATTTATTGGCACAGCAGTCGTCAGCATCACAGTAAAATTAACTTTCAGATACCCATCAAAAATGGCAAAACGGAAGGTGGATACTGAGAACCGGGGGTTTCAAACAAGGTGGGAGTCGGAGTATATGTTCACGAAGGTAGCTGGAAAACCTGTGTGTCTTCTGTGTGGAGAAAGTGTGGCGGTACTGAAAGAGTATAATCTGAGACGACATTATGAAACGAAACACGCGGACAAAAACAAGAATATGGACATGGAACAAAGGCTACAAAAGGCAGAGGAATTAAAACGAGGCCTCAAATCTCGACAGGCTCTGTTCAAAAAAGCCAAATCACAAGGCCAGGCTGCTGTCAAGGCCAGTTTTATTTTGGCAGAAGAGATCGCTAAATCAGCCCGGCCATTTACGGAGGGGGATTTCATCAAAAACTGCATGATTAAAGTTTGTGACGAAGTTTGCCCAGAAAAAAGGCAACTCTTTTTAAATGTGAGTCTGAGCAGAAACACCATTGCCGAGAGAGTAGACCAGTTGTCCATCAATCTAAAAGAGCAGCTTGTGAAAAAGGGAAAAGATTTTATTGCATATTCCTTGGCTGTGGATGAGAGCACCGACATTTCTGACATTGCCCAGTTGTCAATTTTCATCCGCGGAGTGGACTCCAACCTAAGCGTGACAGAGGAGTTTTTGGCTTTACGTCCTATGCATGGCACAACTACGGGGCATGATTTGTATGAAGAGGTGTCAAGATGTGTAAATGAGATGGAGCTGCCTTGGGAAAAACTCGTGGGTTTGACAACCGACGGAGCACCTGCGATGTGTGGACACAGGAGCGGACTGGTGGCGAAGATACGGGAAAAGATGCAAGAGGAAAACGCGACAGGTGAGCTGACAGCTTATCATTGTATCATACACCAGGAAGCGTTGTGCGGTAAAGCCTTGAAAATGGAGCATGTAATGAGCATCATCACGCGCTCAGTTAACTTTATCAGAGCCAAAGGTTTGAATCACCGCCAGTTCAAGGCATTTCTGACGGAGTTAGAAACGGAGCATGGTGATTTGCCTTATCACACAGAGGTGCGATGGCTAAGCCAGGGAAAGGTGCTTCAAAGATGTTTCGAGCTTCGTGAGGAGATTTGTCTGTTCTTGGACAGCAAAGGGAAAGACACAACACAACTCCGAGACGAAATGTTTCTGTGTGAAATGGCTTTTCTGTGTGACATTACGAGTCATCTGAATGCAATAAACTTGCAGCTGCAGGGTCGGGATCGTGTCATCTCTGATATGTACAGTACAGTGAAGGCATTTAAAACCAAACTGACTCTGTGGGAGACGCAGATGCGGAAAGAAAATTTGAGCCACTTTCCCAGCTGCCAGACCATGAAAGAGAAGCTCTCTACCAGTGCGTTCCCGAGCACACAGTTGGCTGATAAAATAGGTATGCTTGCCGCTGACTTTCGACGCCGATTTGCTGACTTTGAAGCACAAAAAAGCAGGTTGGAACTGCTCGGTAACCCATTTGCTGTTGACGTGGAAAGCTCACCACCAAACCTCCAAATGGAGTTGATTGACCTCCAATGCAATGATGCACTGAGGGCAAAATATGCGGCAGTGGGTGCTGCGGAGTTCGCCCGTTTCCTCCCCGGCACAATGCCCCAGCTGCGCATCCAGGCTGCTCAAACGTTGTCTATGTTTGGCAGCACATACCTGTGTGAACAACTGTTTTCTTTGATGAACCTGAACAAAACATCACACAGAAGTCGACTTACTGCTGAACACCTCCACTCAATTCTGAGGATTTCTTCAGCTCAGAGCCTTACCCCGAACATTGATGAACTTGTGGAAAAGATGGGACACCACCAAGTATCACCCTCAACCTCAAACAAGTGAACATTACTGTGCAATCACATATTTAGAGTTTTTACTCAGTTCAAGTTTAAAAGTTAAAATTTAATATTTGTTTTCACTGCATGTTACTTCTCCTTAAACAAAGTGTTGTTTTTGATTAATAGATTTTTGCACTTTATTTTTTTGTATTTCAATCCAATTATATTTTAAAAATATTTCAGTTGAGTGGATGATAGAAAATTGCTATTATTGTTTTTTCTTTGAAGTAAATTTAGCCCACTTTTGCTAAAATAGAAAATATAGTCTACTGATGGTGCCTTGAATACCGGTTTCTTTCATTTAATGTTCATGTTATGGGGATATTTATATAAAGGAAATTTGTCTTTTGTGTCTGTTGAAAATTAAAGATTACTGACAGAGCCATAAGAAAATATTGCTTTATTTATCTGATCATATTGTAATATATTTGTTAGGTTTTCAGTAGGTTCAATTAGGTTCACTAGACTATATGCGTCATTTAAAAATTTTTCAATGAACATTCGAACAGTCCGGCCCTCGTCTTGTAGCTGATTTTTTTATTTGGCCCTCCGTCCATTTGACTTTGACACCCCTGTTGTAGAGGGTAGAATCCAGTATGTGTTCCTGACAAAAAATCCAAGTTTATCTAACTCCTAATCTATCTTTTTTATTAAAGAAAATGCTGACCACCTCTGCTCAGGTCTCTCTCTCTCTGTGTGTGTGTGTGTGTGTGTGTGTGTGTGTGTGTGTGTGTGTGTGTGTGTGTGTGTGTGTGTGTGTGTGTGTGTGTGTGTGTGTGTGTGTGTGTGTGTGTGTGTGTGTGTGTGTGTCTGTCTGTCTGTCTGTCTGTGTG
>NC_092153.1:9893371-9923371 GCF_045791955.1 Oncorhynchus clarkii lewisi | reverse complement strand
TAGATGAAACACACAAACACAAACAAACACACAAACACACACACACACAAACAAACACACACACACAAACACAAACTGCAAAAATCCCAGTGAGTATGCACATGCCCCTGTTAGCAAAAACCATATGTGGCAAATCATGCGCTCACACCCCTGTCAGTCAATGAGACCACGTCCCTCTAGGTTTTCTTCTCAGTAAGTCACTACAGATACAAAGGGCAGATGGCTTCTGCTTTGTTTCACAGAGCTATGAGCTGAGGCTATGCACCACACACACATACACACACACACCCCTCCCTCATTCAGCTTAGCTGAAGGACCCCTGACGTGACCACAGGCTTTGATCCCCGTGCTGAACACACACAAGCACATACAAGAACACACACACAAACACACAGAGACAGGGAAGACATTTGACCCATATGTCATGTCACTTAGTACCAGGGACAGATTTTGTTCAGCTCAAACAACTGCCCACAGACAAAGTTCAAAAGTTCAATGTTCTCAAGAGGTAGAGGTTTGCGGTGGTATAATCCCAAATGTTCTATGTATGAATATAATCGTAATCCTTAATCTCTGTGAAAAAACAACAACCAGATTTGCTTGTGGCTTCCTCTTCTGGGGGTTTACTACGGTTAAGGTAGAACCAGGACATGGACATGAAGCAGGGATGGAACCAGGAGGTGGACATAAAGCTAGGGTTAGGGTTGAACCAGGACGGAGCAAAGGTTAAACCAGGATGTGGAAATGAACGTAGGATTGAACCAGGATGTGGACATGAATCTAGGGTTAGGGTTGAACCAGGATGTGGACATGAAGCTAGGGTTAGGGTTGAACCAGGATGTGGACATGAAGCTAGGGTTAGGATTGGGATTGAACCAGGATGTTGACATGAAGGTAGGATTAGGGTTGAACCAGGATGTGGACATGAAGCTAGGGTTGAACCAGGACATGGACATGAAGCTAGGGTTAGGGTTGAACCAGGATGTGGATATGATGAAGGTATGATTAGGATGGAACCAGGATGTGGACATGAAGCTAGGGTTAGGATTGGGATTGAACCAGGATGTAGACATGAAGCAAGGGTTAGGGTTGAACCAGGATGTGGACAAGAAGGTGGGATTAGGGTTGAACCAGGATGTGGACATGGAGGTAGGATTAGGGTTGAACCAGGATGTGGACATGAAGCTAGGGTTAGGATTGGGATTGAACCAGGATGTGGACATGAAGCTAGGGTTAAGATTGGGATAGAACCAGGATGTGGACATGAAGCTAGGGTTAGGATCGGGATTGAACCAGGATGTGGACAAGAAGGTAGGATTAGGGTTCAACCAGAATGTGGACATGAAGCTAGGGTTAGGGTTGAACCAGAATGTGGACATGAAGCTAGGGTTAGGATTAGGATTGAACCAGGATGTTGACATGAAGGTAGGATTAGGGTTGAACCAGGATATGGACATGAAGCTAGGGTTAGGATTAAGATTGAACCAGGATGTGGACATGAAGGTAGGGTTAGGATTAGGATTGAACCAGGATGTGGACATGAAGGTAGGATTAGGATTAGGAGTTAACCAGGATTTAGACATGAAGGTAGGATTAGGTTTGAACCAGGATGTGGACATGAAGGTAGGATTAGGGTTGAACCAAGAGGTGGACAAGAAGGTAGGACTAGGGTTGAACCAGGATATGGAAATGAAGCTAGGGTTAGGATTAGGATTGAACCAGGATGTGGACATGAAGGTAGGATTAGGATTAGGATTTAACCAGGATTTAGACATGAAGGTAGGATTAGGTTTGAACCAGGATGTGGACATGAAGGTAGGATTAGGGTTGAACCAAGAGGTGGACATGAAGGTAGGATTAGGGTTGAACCAAGATGTGGACATGAAGCTAGGGTTAGGGTTGAACCAGGATTTGGACAAGAAGCTAGGGTCAGGATTAGGATTGAACCAGGATGTGGACATGAAGGTAGGATTAAGATTAGGATTGAACCAGGACGTGGATATGAAGCTAGGGTTAGGATTAGGATGTAACCAGGACATGGACATGAAGCTAGGGTTAGGATTAGGATTGAACCAGGATGTGGACATGAAGGTGGGATTAGGGTTGAACCAGGATGTGGACATGAAGCTAGGTTTAGGATTAGGTTTGAACCAGGATGTGGACATGAAGGTAGGATTAGGGTTGAACCAGGATGTGGACATGAAGCTAGGGTTAGGATTAGGATTGAACCAGGACGTGGACATGAAGCTAGGGTTAGGATTAGGATTGAACCAGGATGTGGACATGAAGGTGGGAGCACGGTTGAACCAGGATGTGGACATGAAGGTGGGATTAGGATTGAACCAGGATGTTGACATGAAGGTAGGATTAGGGTTGAACCAAGATGTGGACATGAAGCTAGGGTTAGGGTTGAACCAGGATGTGGACAATAAAATAGGATTAGAGTTGAACCAGGATGTGGACATGAAGCTAGGGTTAGGGTTGAACCGGGATGTGGACATGAAGGTAGGATTAGGGTTGAACCAAGATGTGGACATGAAGCTAGGGTTAGGGTTGAACCAGGATGTGGACAAGAAGCTAGGGTTAGGATTAGGATTGAACCAGGATGTGAACATGAAGGTAGGATTAAGATTAGGGTTGAACCAGGACGTGGACATGAAGCTAGGGTTAGGATTAGGTTTGAACCAGGACGTGGACATGAAGCTAGGTTTAGGATTAGGATTGAACCAGGATGTGGACATGAAGGTGGGATTAGGGTTGAACCAGGATGTGGACATGAAGCTAGGGTTAGGATTAGGATTGAACCAGGATGTGGACATGAAGCTAGGGTTAGAGTTGAACCAGGATGTGGACATGAAGCTAGGGTTAGGATTAGGTTTGAACCAGGATGTGGACATGAAGGTAGGATTAGGGTTGAACCAGGATGTGGACATGAAGCTAGGGTTAGGATTAGGATTGAACCAGGACATGGACATGAAGCTAGGGTTAGGATTAGGATTGAACCAGGATGTGGACATGAAGGTGGGATCACGGTTGAACCAGGATGTGGACATGAAGGTGGGATTAGGTTTGAACCACGATGTTGACATGAAGGTAGGATTAGGGTTGAACCAGGATATGGACATGAAGCTAGGGTTAGGATTAAGATTGAACCAGGATGTGGACATGAAGGTAGGATTAGGATTAGGATTTAATCAGGATTTAGACATGAAGGTAGGATTAGGTTTGAACCAGGATGTGGACATGAAGGTAGGATTAGGGTTGAACCAAGATGTGGACATGAAGCTAGGGTTAGGGTTGAACCAGGATGTGGACAATAAACTAGGATTAGAGTTGAACCGGGATGTGGACATGAAGGTAGGATTAGGGTTGAACCAAGATGTGGACATGAAGCTAGGGTTAGGGATGAACCAGGATGTGGACAAGAAGCTAGGGTTAGGATTAGGATTGAACCAGGATGTGGACATGAAGGTAGGATTAAGATTAGGATTGAACCAGGACGTGGACATGAAGCTAGGGTTAGGGTTGAACCAGGATGTGGATATGATGAAGGTAGGATTAGGATGGAACCAGGATGTGGACATGAAGCTAGGGTTAGGATTGGGATTGAACCAGGATGTGGACATGAAGCTAGGGTTAGGGTTGAACCAGGATGTGGACAAGAAGGTAGGATTAGGGTTGAACCAGGATGTGGACATGAAGCTAGGGTTGAACCAGGATGTGGACATGAAGGTAGGATTAGGGTTGAACCAGGATGTGGGCATGAAGCTAGGGTTAGGATTAGGTTGAACCAGGATGTGGACATGAAGCTAGGGTTAGAATTGGGATAGAACCAGGATGTGGACATGAAGCTAGGGTTAGGATTGGGATAGAACCAGGTTGTGGACATGAAGCTAGGGTTAGGATTGGGATTGAACCAGGATGTGGACATGAAGGTAGGATTAGGGTTGAACCAGGATTTGGACATGAAGCTAGGGTTAGGATTAGGATTGAACCAGGATGTGGACATGAAGCTAGGGTTAGGATTAGGATTGAACCAAGATGTGGACAAGAAGGTAGGATTAGGGTTGAACCAGGATGTGGACATGAAGCTAGGGTTGAACCAGGATGTGGACATGAAGGTAGGATTAGGGTTGAACCAGGATGTGGACATGAAGCTAGGGTTAGGATTAGGATTGAACCAGGATGTGGACATGAAGCTAGGGTTATGATTGGGATTGAACCAGGATATGGACATGAAGCTAGGGTTAGGATTGGGATAGAACCAGGTTGTGGACATGAAGCTAGGGTTAGGATTGGGATTGAACCAGGATGTGGACATGAAGGTAGGATTAGCGTTGAACCAGGATGTGGACATGAAGCTAGGGTTAGGATTAGGATTGAACCAGGATGTGGACATGAAGCTAGGGTTAGGATTGGGATTGAACCAGGATGTGGACATGAAGCTAGGGTTAGGATTGGGATAGAACCAGGATGTGGACATGAAGCTAGGGTTAGGATTGGGATTGAACCAGGATGTGGACATGAAGCTAGGGTTAGGATTGGGATAGAACCAGGATGTGGATATGAAGCTAGGGTTAGGATTGGGATTGAACCAGGATGTTGACAAGAAGGTAGGATTAGGGTTGAACCAGAATGTGGACATGAAGCTAGGATTAGGGTTGAACCAGGATGTGGACATGAAGCTAGGGTTAGGATTAGGTTTGAACCAGGATGTGGACATGAAAATAGGGTTAGGATTGGGATTGAACCAGGATGTGGACATGAAGGTAGGATTAGGGTTGAACCAGGATGTGGACATGAAGCTAGGGTTAGGATTAGGATTGAACCAGGATGTGGACATGAAGCTAGGGTTAAGATTAAGATTGAACCAGGATGTGGACAAGAAGGTAGGATTAGGGATGAACCAGGATGTGGACATGAAGCTAGGGTTGAACCAGGATGTGGACATGAAGGTAGGATTAGGGTTGAACCAGGATGTGGACATGAAGCTAGGGTTAGGATTAGGATTGAACCAGGATGTGGACATGAAGCTAGGGTTAGGATTGGGATAGAACCAGGATATGGACATGAAGCTAGGGTTAGGATTGGGATGGAACCAGGTTGTGGACATGAAGCTAGGGTTAGGATTGGGATTGAACCAGGATGTGGACATGAAGGTAGGATTAGCGTTGAACCAGGATGTGGACATGAAGCTAGGGTTAGGATTAGGATTGAACCAGGATGTGGGCATGAAGCTAGGGTTAGGATTGGGATTGAACCAGGATGTGGACATGAAGCTAGGGTTAGGATTGGGATAGAACCAGGATGTGGAAATGAAGCTAGGGTTAGGATTGGGATTGAACCAGGATGTGGACATGAAGCTAGGGTTAGGATTGGGATAGAACCAGGATGTGGATATGAAGCTAGGGTTAGGATTGGGATTGAACCAGGATGTGGACAAGAAGGTAGGATTAGGGTTGAACCAGAATGTGGACATGAAGCTAGGATTAGGGTTGAACCAGGATGTGGACATGAAGCTAGGGTTAGGATTAGGTTT
Source organism: Oncorhynchus clarkii lewisi (assembly GCF_045791955.1). Taxonomy (NCBI): domain Eukaryota; kingdom Metazoa; phylum Chordata; class Actinopteri; order Salmoniformes; family Salmonidae; genus Oncorhynchus; species Oncorhynchus clarkii. The sequence goes on along the minus strand of NC_092153.1, from coordinate 9,917,832 downwards.
GAACCAGGATGTGGACATGAAAATAGGGTTAGGATTGGGATTGAACCAGGATGTGGACATGAAGGTAGGATTAGGGTTGAACCAGGATGTGGACATGAAGCTAGGGTTAGGATTAGGATTGAACCAGGATGTGGACATGAAGCTAGGGTTAGGATTAGGATTGAACCAGGATGTGGACAAGAAGGTAGGATTAGGGTTGAACCAGGATGTGGACATGAAGCTAGGGTTGAACCAGGATGTGGACATGAAGGTAGGATTAGGGTTGAACCAGGATGTGGACATGAAGCTAGGGTTAGGATTAGGATTGAACCACGATGTGGACATGAAGGTAGGATTAGGGTTGAACCAGGATGTGGACAAGAAGCTAGGGTTAGGATTAGGATTGAACCAGGATGTGGACATGAAGGTAGGATTAAGATTAGGCTTGAACCAGGACGTGGACATGAAGCTAGGGTTAGGGTTGAACCAGGATGTGGATATGATGAAGGTAGGATTAGGATGGAACCAGGATGTGGACATGAAGCTAGGGTTAGGATTGGGATTGAACCAGGATGTGGACATGAAGCTAGGGTTAGGGTTGAACCAGGATGTGGACAAGAAGGTAGGATTAGGGTTGAACCAGGATGTGGACATGAAGCTAGGGTTGAACCAGGATGTGGACATGAAGGTAGGATTAGGGTTGAACCAGGATGTGGACATGAAGCTAGGGTTAGGATTAGGTTGAACCAGGATGTGGACATGAAGCTAGGTTTAGAATTGGGATTGAACCAGGATGTGGACATGAAGCTAGGGTTAGGATTGGGATTTAACCAGGTTGTGGACATGAAGCTTGGGTTAGGATTGGGATTGAACCAGGATGTGGACATGAAGCTAGGGTTAGGATTAGGATTGAACCAGGATGTGGACATGAAGCTAGGGTTAGGATTAGGATTGAACCAGGATGTGGACAAGAAGGTAGGATTAGGGTTGAACCAGGATGTGGACATGAAGCTAGGGTTGAACCAGGATGTGGACATGAAGTTAGGATTAGGGTTGAACCAGGATGTGGACATGAAGCTAGGGTTAGGATTAGGATTGAACCAGGATGTGGACATGAAGCTAGGGTTATGATTGGGATTGAACCAGGATATGGACATGAAGCTAGGGTTAGGATTGGGATAGAACCAGGTTGTGGACATGAAGCTAGGGTTAGGATTGGGATTGAACCAGGATGTGGACATGAAGGTAGGATTAGCGTTGAACCAGGATGTGGACATGAAGCTCGGGTTAGGATTAGGATTGAACCAGGATGTGGACATGAAGCTAGGGTTAGGATTGGGATTGAACCAGGATGTGGACATGAAGCTAGTGTTAGGATTGGGATTGAACCAGGATGTGGACATGAAGCTAGGGTTAAGATTAAGATTGAACCAGGATGTGGACAAGAAGGTAGGATTAGGGATGAACCAGGATGTGGACATGAAGCTAGGGTTGAACCAGGATGTGGACATGAAGGTAGGATTAGGGTTGAACCAGGATGTGGACATGAAGCTAGGGTTAGGATTAGGATTGAACCAGGATGTGGACATGAAGCTAGGGTTAGGATTGGGATAGAACCAGGATATGGACATGAAGCTAGGGTTAGGATTGGGATGGAACCAGGTTGTGGACATGAAGCTAGGGTTAGGATTGGGATTGAACCAGGATGTGGACATGAAGGTAGGATTAGCGTTGAACCAGGATGTGGACATGAAGCTAGGGTTAGGATTAGGATTGAACCAGGATGTGGGCATGAAGCTAGGGTTAGGATTGGGATTGAACCAGGATGTGGACATGAAGCTAGGGTTAGGATTGGGATAGAACCAGGATGTGGAAATGAAGCTAGGGTTAGGATTGGGATTGAACCAGGATGTGGACATGAAGCTAGGGTTAGGATTGGGATAGAACCAGGATGTGGATATGAAGCTAGGGTTAGGATTGGGATTGAACCAGGATGTGGACAAGAAGGTAGGATTAGGGTTGAACCAGAATGTGGACATGAAGCTAGGATTAGGGTTGAACCAGGATGTGGACATGAAGCTAGGGTTAGGATTAGGTTTGAACCAGGATGTGGACATGAAAATAGGGTTAGGATTGGGATTGAACCAGGATGTGGACATGAAGGTAGGATTAGGGTTGAACCAGGATGTGGACATGAAGCTAGGGTTAGGATTAGGATTGAACCAGGATGTGGACATGAAGCTAGGGTTAGGATTAGGATTGAACCAGGATGTGGACAAGAAGGTAGGATTAGGGTTGAACCAGGATGTGGACATGAAGCTAGGGTTGAACCAGGATGTGGACATGAAGGTAGGATTAGGGTTGAACCAGGATGTGGACATGAAGCTAGGGTTAGGATTAGGATTGAACCACGATGTGGACATGAAGGTAGGATTAGGGTTGAACCAGGATGTGGACAAGAAGCTAGGGTTAGGATTAGGATTGAACCAGGATGTGGACATGAAGGTAGGATTAAGATTAGGCTTGAACCAGGACGTGGACATGAAGCTAGGGTTAGGGTTGAACCAGGATGTGGATATGATGAAGGTAGGATTAGGATGGAACCAGGATGTGGACATGAAGCTAGGGTTAGGATTGGGATTGAACCAGGATGTGGACATGAAGCTAGGGTTAGGGTTGAACCAGGATGTGGACAAGAAGGTAGGATTAGGGTTGAACCAGGATGTGGACATGAAGCTAGGGTTGAACCAGGATGTGGACATGAAGGTAGGATTAGGGTTGAACCAGGATGTGGACATGAAGCTAGGGTTAGGATTAGGTTGAACCAGGATGTGGACATGAAGCTAGGTTTAGAATTGGGATTGAACCAGGATGTGGACATGAAGCTAGGGTTAGGATTGGGATTTAACCAGGTTGTGGACATGAAGCTAGGGTTAGGATTGGGATTGAACCAGGATGTGGACATGAAGCTAGGGTTAGGATTAGGATTGAACCAGGATGTGGACATGAAGCTAGGGTTAGGATTAGGATTGAACCAGGATGTGGACAAGAAGGTAGGATTAGGGTTGAACCAGGATGTGGACATGAAGCTAGGGTTGAACCAGGATGTGGACATGAAGGTAGGATTAGGGTTGAACCAGGATGTGGACATGAAGCTAGGGTTAGGATTAGGATTGAACCAGGATGTGGACATGAAGCTAGGGTTATGATTGGGATTGAACCAGGATATGGACATGAAGCTAGGGTTAGGATTGGGATAGAACCAGGTTGTGGACATGAAGCTAGGGTTAGGATTGGGATTGAACCAGGATGTGGACATGAAGGTAGGATTAGCGTTGAACCAGGATGTGGACATGAAGCTCGGGTTAGGATTAGGATTGAACCAGGATGTGGACATGAAGCTAGGGTTAGGATTGGGATTGAACCAGGATGTGGACATGAAGCTAGTGTTAGGATTGGGATTGAACCAGGATGTGGACATGAAGCTAGGGTTAGGATTGGGATAGAACCAGGATGTCGATATGAAGCTAGGGTTAGGATTGGGATTGAACCAGGATGTGGACAAGAAGGTAGGATTAGGGTTGAACCAGAATGTGGACATGAAGCTAGGATTAGGGTTGAACCAGGATGTGGACATGAAGCTAGGGTTAGGATTAGGTTTGAACCAGGATGTGGACATGAAAATAGGGTTAGGATTAGTGTTGAACCAGGATGTTGACATGAAGGTAGGATTAGGGTTGAACCAGGATATGGACATGAAGCTAGGGTTAGGATTAGGATTGAACCAGGATGTGGACATGAAGGTAGGGTTAGGATTAGAGTTGAACCAGGATTTGGACATGAAGGTAGGGTTAGGATTAGGATTTAACCAGGATGTGGACATGAAGCTAGGGTTAGGATTAGGATTGAACCACGATGTTGACATGAAGGTAGTATTAGGGTTGAACCAGGATAAGGACATGAAGCTAGGGTTAGGATTAGGCTTGAACCAGGATGTGGACATGAAGGCAGGATTAGGATTTAACCAGGATTTAGACATGAAGGTAGGATTAGGTTTGAGCCAGGATGTGGACATGAAGGTAGGATTAGGGTTGAACCAAGATGTGGACATGAAGGTAGGGTTAGGGTTGAACCAGGATGTGGACAAGAAGCTAGGGTTAGGATTAGGCTTGAACCAGGATGTGGACATGAAGGTAGGATTAAGATTAGGTTTCAACCAGGACGTGGACATGAAGCTAGGGTTAGGATTAGGATTGAACCAGGATGTGGACATGAAGGTGGGATTAGGGTTGAACCAGGATGTGGACATGAAGCTAGGGTTAGGATTAGGTTTGAACCAGGATGTGGACATGAAAATAGGGTTAGGATTAGTGTTGAACCAGGATGTTGACATGAAGGTAGGATTAGGGTTGAACCAGGATATGGACATGAAGCTAGGGTTAGGATTGAACCAGAATTCGGACATGAAGCTAGGGTTAGGGTTAGGTTCGAACCAGGATGTGGACCTGAAGGTAGGATTAGGGTTGAACCAGGATGTGGACATGAAGGTAGGGTTAGGATTAGGATTGAACCAGGATGTGGACCTGAAGGTAGGATTAGGGTTGAACCAGGATGTGGACATGAAGCTAGGGTTAGGATTAGGATTGAACCAGGATGTGGACATGAAGCTAGGGTTAGGATTAGGATTGAACCAGGATGTGGACAAGAAGGTAGGATTAGGGTTGAACAAGGATGTGGACATGAAGCTAGGGTTGAACCAGGATGTGGACATGAAGGTAGGATTAGGGTTGAACCAGGATGTGGACATGAAGCTAGGGTTAGGATTAGGATTGAACCACGATGTGGACATGAAGGTAGGATTAGGGTTGAACCAGGATGTGGACAAGAAGCTAGGGTTAGGATTAGGATTGAACCAGGATGTGGACATGAAGGTAGGATTAAGATTAGGCTTGAACCAGGACGTGGACATGAAGCTAGGGTTAGGGTTGAACCAGGATGTGGATATGATGAAGGTAGGATTAGGATGGAACCAGGATGTGGACATGAAGCTAGGGTTAGGATTGGGATTGAACCAGGATGTGGACATGAAGCTAGGGTTAGGGTTGAACCAGGATGTGGACAAGAAGGTAGGATTAGGGTTGAACCAGGATGTGGACATGAAGCTAGGGTTGAACCAGGATGTGGACATGAAGGTAGGATTAGGGTTGAACCAGGATGTGGACATGAAGCTAGGGTTAGGATTAGGTTGAACCAGGATGTGGACATGAAGCTAGGTTTAGAATTGGGATTGAACCAGGATGTGGACATGAAGCTAGGGTTAGGATTGGGATTTAACCAGGTTGTGGACATGAAGCTAGGGTTAGGATTGGGATTGAACCAGGATGTGGACATGAAGCTAGGGTTAGGATTAGGATTGAACCAGGATGTGGACATGAAGCTAGGGTTAGGATTAGGATTGAACCAGGATGTGGACAAGAAGGTAGGATTAGGGTTGAACCAGGATGTGGACATGAAGCTAGGGTTGAACCAGGATGTGGACATGAAGGTAGGATTAGGGTTGAACCAGGATGTGGACATGAAGCTAGGGTTAGGATTAGGATTGAACCAGGATGTGGACATGAAGCTAGGGTTATGATTGGGATTGAACCAGGATATGGACATGAAGCTAGGGTTAGGATTGGGATAGAACCAGGTTGTGGACATGAAGCTAGGGTTAGGATTGGGATTGAACCAGGATGTGGACATGAAGGTAGGATTAGCGTTGAACCAGGATGTGGACATGAAGCTCGGGTTAGGATTAGGATTGAACCAGGATGTGGACATGAAGCTAGGGTTAGGATTGGGATTGAACCAGGATGTGGACATGAAGCTAGTGTTAGGATTGGGATTGAACCAGGATGTGGACATGAAGCTAGGGTTAGGATTGGGATAGAACCAGGATGTCGATATGAAGCTAGGGTTAGGATTGGGATTGAACCAGGATGTGGACAAGAAGGTAGGATTAGGGTTGAACCAGAATGTGGACATGAAGCTAGGATTAGGGTTGAACCAGGATGTGGACATGAAGCTAGGGTTAGGATTAGGTTTGAACCAGGATGTGGACATGAAAATAGGGTTAGGATTAGTGTTGAACCAGGATGTTGACATGAAGGTAGGATTAGGGTTGAACCAGGATATGGACATGAAGCTAGGGTTAGGATTAGGATTGAACCAGGATGTGGACATGAAGGTAGGGTTAGGATTAGAGTTGAACCAGGATTTGGACATGAAGGTAGGGTTAGGATTAGGATTTAACCAGGATGTGGACATGAAGCTAGGGTTAGGATTAGGATTGAACCACGATGTTGACATGAAGGTAGTATTAGGGTTGAACCAGGATATGGACATGAAGCTAGGGTTAGGATTAGGCTTGAACCAGGATGTGGACATGAAGGCAGGATTAGGATTTAACCAGGATTTAGACATGAAGGTAGGATTAGGTTTGAGCCAGGATGTGGACATGAAGGTAGGATTAGGGTTGAACCAAGATGTGGACATGAAGGTAGGGTTAGGGTTGAACCAGGATGTGGACAAGAAGCTAGGGTTAGGATTAGGCTTGAACCAGGATGTGGACATGAAGGTAGGATTAAGATTAGGTTTCAACCAGGACGTGGACATGAAGCTAGGGTTAGGATTAGGATTGAACCAGGATGTGGACATGAAGGTGGGATTAGGGTTGAACCAGGATGTGGACATGAAGCTAGGGTTAGGATTAGGTTTGAACCAGGATGTGGACATGAAAATAGAGTTAGGATTAGTGTTGAACCAGGATGTTGACATGAAGGTAGGATTAGGGTTGAACCAGGATATGGACATGAAGCTAGGGTTAGGATTAGGATTGAACCAGGATGTGGACATGAAGGTAGGGTTAGGATTAGAGTTGAACCAGGATTTGGACATGAAGGTAGGGTTAGGATTAGGATTTAACCAGGATGTGGACATGAAGCTAGGGTTAGGATTAGGATTGAACCACGATGTTGACATGAAGGTAGTATTAGGGTTGAACCAGGATATGGACATGAAGCTAGGGTTAGGATTAGGCTTGAACCAGGATGTGGACATGAAGGCAGGATTAGGATTTAACCAGGATTTAGACATGAAGGTAGGATTAGGTTTGAGCCAGGATGTGGACATGAAGGTAGGATTAGGGTTGAACCAAGATGTGGACATGAAGGTAGGGTTAGGGTTGAACCAGGATGTGGACAAGAAGCTAGGGTTAGGATTAGGCTTGAACCAGGATGTGGACATGAAGGTAGGATTAAGATTAGGTTTCAACCAGGACGTGGACATGAAGCTAGGGTTAGGATTAGGATTGAACCAGGATGTGGACATGAAGGTGGGATTAGGGTTGAACCAGGATGTGGACATGAAGCTAGGGTTAGGATTAGGTTTGAACCAGGATGTGGACATGAAAATAGGGTTAGGATTAGTGTTGAACCAGGATGTTGACATGAAGGTAGGATTAGGGTCGAACCAGGATATGGACATGAAGCTAGGGTTAGGATTAGGATTGAACCAGGATGTGGACATGAAGGTAGGGTTAGGATTAGAGTTGAACCAGGATTTGGACATGAAGGTAGGGTTAGGATTAGGATTTAACCAGGATGTGGACATGAAGCTAGGGTTAGGATTAGGATTGAACCACGATGTTGACATGAAGGTAGTTTTAGGGTTGAACCAGGATATGGACATGAAGCTAGGGTTAGGATTAGGATTGAACCAGGATGTGGACATGAAGGTAGGGTTAGGATTAGGATTTAACCAGGAATTAGACATGAAGGTAGGATTAGGGTTGAACCAGGATATGGACATGAAGCTAGGGTTAGGATTAGGCTTGAACCAGGATGTGGACATGAAGGCAGGATTAGGATTTAACCAGGATTTAGACATGAAGGTAGGATTAGGTTTGAGCCAGGATGTGGACATTAAGGTAGGTTTAGGGTTGAACCAAGATGTGGACATGAAGGTAGGGTTAGGGTTGAACCAGGATGTGGACAAGAAGCTAGGGTTAGGATTAGGCTTGAACCAGGATGTGGACATGAAGGTAGGATTAAGATTAGGTTTCAACCAGGATGTGGACATGAAGGTGGGATTAGGGTTGAACCAGGATGTGGACATGAAGCTAGGGTTAGGATTAGGCTTGAACCAGGATGTGGACATGAAGCTAGGGTTAGAGTTGAACCAGGATGTGGACATGAAGGTAGGATTAGGGTTGAACCAGGATGTGGACATGAAGCTAGGGTTAGGATTAGGATTGAACCAGGATATGGACATGAAGCTAGGGTTAGGATTGGGATTGAACCAGGATGTGGACATGAAGCTAGGGTTAGGGTTGAACCAGGATGTGGACAAGAGGGTAGGATTAGGGTTGAACCAGGATGTGGACATGAAGCTAGGGTTGAACCAGGATGTGGACATGAAGGTAGGATTACGGTTGAACCAGGATGTGGACATGATGCTAGGGTTAGGATTAGGCTTGAACCAGGATGTGGACATGAAGGTGGGATTACGGTTGAACCAGGATGTGGACATGAAGGTGGAATTAGGCTTGAACCAGGATGTGGACATGAAGGTAGGATTAGGGTTGAACCAGGATATGGACATGAGGTTAGGATTAGGATTGAACCAGGATGTGGACATGAAGGTAGGATTAGGATTAGGATTTAACCAGGATTTAGACATGAAGGTAGGATTAGATTTGAACCAGGATGTGGACATGAAGGTAGGATTAGGGTTGAACCAAGATGTGGACATGAAGCTAGGGTTAGGGTTGAACCAGGATGTGGACAAGAAGCTAGGGTTAGAGTTGAACCGGGATGTGGACATGAAGCTAGGGTTAGGATTGAACCAGGACGTGGACATGAAGCTAGGGTTAGGATTAGGATTGAACCAGGATGTGGACATGAAGGTGGGATTAGGGTTGAACCAGGATGTGGACATGAAGGTAGGATTAGGGTTGAACCAGGATATGGACATGAAGCTAGGGTTAGGATTAGGGTTGAACCAGGATGTGGACATGAAGGTAGGATTACGATAAGGTTTGAACCAGGATGTGGACATGAAGGTAGGATTAGGGTTGAACCAGGATGTGGACATGAAGCTAGGGTTAGGATTAGGGTTGAACCAGGATGTGGACATGAAGGTAGGATTAGGGTTGAACCAGGATGTGGACATGAAGCTAGGGTTAGGATTAGGGTTGAACCAGGATGTGGACATGAAGGTAGGATTACAATAAGGTTTGAACCAGGATGTGGACATGAAGGTAGGATTAGGGTTGAACCAGGATGTGGACATGAAGCTAGGGTTAGGATTAGGGTTGAACCACGACGTGGACATGAAGCTAGGGTTAGGATTAGAGTTGAACCAGGATTTGGACATGAAGGTAGGGTTAGGATTAGGATTTAACCAGGATGTGGACATTAAGCTAGGGTTAGGATTAGGATTGAACCACGATGTTGACATGAAGGTAGTATTAGGGTTGAACCAGGATATGGACATGAAGCTAGGGTTAGGATTAGGATTGAACCAGGATGTGGACATGAAGGTAGGGTTAGGATTAGGATTTAACCAGGAATTAGACATGAAGGTAGGATTAGGGTTGAACCAGGATATGGACATGAAGCTAGGGTTAGGATTAGGCTTGAACCAGGATGTGGACATGAAGCTAGGGTTAGAGTTGAACCAGGATGTGGACATGAAGGTAGGATTAGGGTTGAACCAGGATGTGGACATGAAGCTAGGGTTAGGATTAGGATTGAACCAGGATGTGGACATGAAGCTAGGGTTAGGATTGGGATTGAACCAGGATGTGGACATGAAGCTAGGGTTAGGGTTGAACCAGGATGTGGACAAGAGGGTAGGATTAGGGTTGAACCAGGATGTGGACATGAAGCTAGGGTTGAACCAGGATGTGGACATGAAGGTAGGATTACGGTTGAACCAGGATGTGGACATGATGCTAGGGTTAGGATTAGGCTTGAACCAGGATGTGGACATGAAGGTGGGATTACGGTTGAACCAGGATGTGGACATGAAGGTGGAATTAGGCTTGAACCAGGATGTGGACATGAAGGTAGGATTAGGGTTGAACCAGGATATGGACATGAGGTTAGGATTAGGATTGAACCAGGATGTGGACATGAAGGTAGGATTAGGATTAGGATTTAACCAGGATTTAGACATGAAGGTAGGATTAGATTTGAACCAGGATGTGGACATGAAGGTAGGATTAGGGTTGAACCAAGATGTGGACATGAAGCTAGGGTTAGGGTTGAACCAGGATGTGGACAAGAAGCTAGGGTTAGAGTTGAACCGGGATGTGGACATGAAGCTAGGGTTAGGATTGAACCAGGACGTGGACATGAAGCTAGGGTTAGGATTAGGATTGAACCAGGATGTGGACATGAAGGTGGGATTAGGGTTGAACCAGGATGTGGACATGAAGGTAGGATTACGGTTGAACCAGGATATGGACATGAAGCTAGGGTTAGGATTAGGGTTGAACCAGGATGTGGACATGAAGGTAGGATTACGATAAGGTTTGAACCAGGATGTGGACATGAAGGTAGGATTAGGGTTGAACCAGGATGTGGACATGAAGCTAGGGTTAGGATTAGGGTTGAACCAGGATGTGGACATGAAGGTAGGATTAGGGTTGAACCAGGATGTGGACATGAAGCTAGGGTTAGGATTAGGGTTGAACCAGGATGTGGACATGAAGGTAGGATTACAATAAGGTTTGAACCAGGATGTGGACATGAAGGTAGGATTAGGGTTGAACCAGGATGTGGACATGAAGCTAGGGTTAGGATTAGGGTTGAACCACGACGTGGACATGAAGCTAGGGTTAGGATTAGGATTGAACCAGGATGTGGACATGAAGGTGCGATTAGGGTTGAACCAGGATGTGGACATGAAGCTAGGGTTAGGATTAGGATTGAACCAGGATGTGGACATGAAGCTAGGGTTAGAGTTGAACCAGGATGTGGACATGAAGCTAGGGTTAGGATTAGGATTGAACCAGGATGTGGACATGAAGCTAGTGTTAGGATTAGGATTGAACCAGAATGTGGACATGAAGGTAGGATTAGTATGGACCAGGATGTAGACATGGAGCTAGGCTTGAACTAGGATGTGGACATGAAGCTAGGGTTAGTATGGACCAGGATGTGGACATGAAGCTAGGGTTAGGCTTGAACCAGGATGTGGACATGAAGCTAGGGTTAGGGTTGAACCAGAATTCGGACATGAAGCTAGGGTTAGGGTTCGGGTCGAACCAGGATGTGGACATGAAGGTAGGATTAGGATTAGGATTGAACCAGGATGTGGACATGAAGCTAGGGTTAGGGTTAGGTTCGAACCAGGATGTGGACCTGAAGGTAGGATTAGGGTTGAACCAGGATGTGGACATGAAGGTAGGGTTAGGATTAGGATTGAACCAGGATGTGGACCTGAAGGTAGGATTAGGGTTGAACCAGGATGTGGACATGAAGGTAGGGTTAGGATTAGGTTTGAACCAGGATGTGGACATGAAGCTAGGGTTAGGATTGGGATTGAACCAGGATGTGGACCTGAAGGTAGGATTAGGGTTGAACCAGGATGTGGACATGAAGGTAGGGTTAGGATTAGGGTTGAACCACGACGTGGACATGAAGCTAGGGTTAGGATTAGGATTGAACCAGGATGTGGACATGAAGGTGCGATTAGGGTTGAACCAGGATGTGGACATGAAGCTAGGGTTAGGATTAGGATTGAACCAGGATGTGGACATGAAGCTAGGGTTAGAGTTGAACCAGGATGTGGACATGAAGCTAGGGTTAGGATTAGGATTGAACCAGGATGTGGACATGAAGCTAGTGTTAGGATTAGGATTGAACCAGAATGTGGACATGAAGGTAGGATTAGTATGGACCAGGATGTAGACATGGAGCTAGGGTTGAACTAGGATGTGGACATGAAGCTAGGGTTAGTATGGACCAGGATGTGGACATGAAGCTAGGGTTAGGCTTGAACCAGGATGTGGACATGAAGCTAGGGTTAGGGTTGAACCAGAATTCGGACATGAAGCTAGGGTTAGGGTTAGGTTCGAACCAGGATGTGGACCTGAAGGTAGGATTAGGGTTGAACCAGGATGTGGACATGAAGGTAGGGTTAGGATTAGGATTGAACCAGGATGTGGACCTGAAGGTAGGATTAGGGTTGAACCAGGATGTGGACATGAAGGTAGGGTTAGGATTAGGTTTGAACCAGGATGTGGACATGAAGCTAGGGTTAGGATTGGGATTGAACCAGGATGTGGACCTGAAGGTAGGATTAGGTTTGAACCAGGATGTGGACATGAAGCTAGGGTTAGGGTTGAACCAGGATGTGGACATGAAGCTAGGGTTAGGTTCGAACCAGGATGTGGACCTGAAGGTAGAATTAGTGTTGAACCAGGACATGGACATGAAGCTAGGCTTGAACCAGGATCTAACATTAAACTAGGGTTAGGGTGGAACTAGGGTTAGGGTAAGTCATTTCTCCTATATGTCTATTATCCTATTCTTCATGGACACGACACAGACCGAGGCAGAGAGATAAGAAAGAGAAAACACATGGGAGAGTGAGAGAGCGAAAGAGACTTGAAAAAATGGTAGAGAGAGAAATAGTGAAGAGAGACAAGGAGTGTTGGTGCGTCCGTGCCTTCCTTCCTGCACGCCTGTGTGGCTGCGTGTGTGTCACTGTGTGTTTCTGTGTGTGTGCGTTAAACTGCGGGCCTCTCAGCATGCATCAATACTTGGCCGAGGGGAAGTCGATATGGATGGGCTGACTGTTCTCTCCCTCTCTGAAGAGCATCGATCAGGTGTCTGCACAGCCTAACCTCCAGGAACCTAAAGCCTGTCTACTCTACAGCATTGGCAAGAACAGTGTTGGGATGCTGTTTCCGTTCCTGGGATGTAGAGTGGAGAGACAGTGAAGACAGAGGTAAAGGAGAGAGGGGAAGCAAGGCTAAGGACGTCTCATTTCTACTCTACTGCTCCACTTTCCTCTCATCATGGGTTTATTGATCCGTGAAGAGGAGGGAGGGAAGGAGAGAGCTGAGAGAGAGGAGGAGAGAGAGCGAAAGGAGGAGAGTAGAGGAGAGAAAGAATAAAGGCGAGAGAGAGGATAATGGAAAGAGAGTAGAGGGGAAGAGCAGAGGCAAGAGAGAGGAAAAAGAGAGAAAATAGGAAAAGAAGGAACAGAGAAAAGATGGGTCTTTGTCAGTGAACTGGGATGGCCTCTGCCATTCTCTGTTGAGCCAGAGGGGATATGCTGCTCGCCCCACACACAGACACACACAGACACACACTGCGCTGTGCCCCCTGCCATGCTGCACTGAAGCCCCCCTGCTGAGAGCACACTTAGCTGCCGGGCATCCAACATTCACTACGGAGACACAGACACACACACTCATACACGGACAAGTGTGCACTCAGAGAAAGACACACACACACACTGTGCACCTGTACACACACAAGGCGAGACAAAGCTGCCAGGCATCCGCTCCGCTGCTCAACAGAGAGCCAGACACACACACACACACACACACGCACACACACACACGCACGCACGCACGCACGCACACACCTGTCTGATAGTGTCACGCTCCCTTGCTCTAGTGCCGCTGAAGATGACAGACAGAAGGAGAGAGAGACAGAGAGAGAAAGCTATAGAGCAATAGAGAAAGGGAGGGAGAGGCTCCTGCGCTGAGGGGAGCGGAGTGGAGGATGGGAGTGTGCGTCTGTGTCTGTGAACAGCGGAGCTGAGAGATGAGAGGAGAGCGGTACGGAGCTCAGAGGTACGGAGCTCAGCGTTACAGCAGCTCCCCCTGCCTGTAATGACTAGATCTTGAATCGCTGCCGAACACTGAAATTCTCACTCGTTTTCTCTCTGCTCCATTCTGCGCCAGCTCTCTCTCTCTCTCAAGCTCTCTCTCTGTTCTTGTCATGAATTCTAAAAATCCCCCCTGGTTTTCATCTATACAAGCATTGATTCAATTGAAGAAATAAGTGAAGAAAAACTTGACTTTGGGCTTCTTCAAGCCATTCAAGACAGCAGACTGAGAAGAACTACTGCATCCCTTCAATGCTAGGAGAGTTTTAGCATGAAAAGACACACACAATGTACCGCTATCCTCTACAAAGAGCTTCTGTGGAGCCGAACAAGCATTGTAACCCATGGCAACCCAAAGAGGATGTCCTGACTTAACAAAAACAATAGAGAGAAGAGTTTGTGTGTGTTTGAGGCGGTTGGTTATGTAAGAAGGAGGCGAGTGGCGATGATGTGTTTCCTGTTTGTGTGGTGCAGTGTGTCGTGGCACCGTGTGATGTGAGCATGTGGTGCCAGAAAGCTGGCGGTCTCGTATGTCTCCAGGGGAAACCAGCTGTTTGCAGAGTGTGACGGCTACTGCGGAGAGAGGAGACCGCAAACCATGTCACAACACACAGCAGCAGTCTAAACACACATACACACACACTTTAATCGCCTACCTATGAACACAGATACTTTCCCTCTAAATCTCTGTGTAAAAACCCTGTCAACCACCATACATGCACCAGGGTACATGCACACATAGACCTCACAAAAAGGCCGGTGCATGAAATGGTTTTAAACCCTGTGTGGCATTTGGCCTCCCGAGTGGTGCAGCGGTCTGAGGCTTCACTACAGACCCGGGTTCGATCACTGGCTGTATCACAACCGGCCGTGATCGGGAGCGCACAATTGGCCCAGCGCCGTCCGGGTTATGTACATCATTACATCATTGTAAATAAGAATGTAATCGTAAAAGACTTGCCTAGTTAAATAAATAAAACCATTGTCATTCATCGTCACCATGGCTGCTTAAGGATCTGAGCTCAACCCTGTTTCACATGCAGACTGAATCATTAAGGGGCTTTTGATCAATGCCTGTCTCTCAGTCATAGAGATGGAGGGAGGCTCATGGTACAGACAGTGGACTACCCTGTCCTTGGGCTACTTCATACACACATAGACACAAACACAAAGCAGTCACATTGTAAGCATCCATCCGACCCAGCCCAAACAATGGATGAACCCGGTGCTCCCATCACCAGGTTCACTCTCCCCTCCTCTCACCCCTGGCTCAGACACTGTTCCTCTCTCTCTCTGTCACAGCTTTCTGTTCAGGCACTGTGTTGGAGGCCCGCCAGGTCCTACAAAGACCCTCTGACAGACACAGAAAACAGAGACAGAAACGCACACACATACAGAAACCAAGAGAGAGAGAGAGAGACACTGACACACACACACAGCGGGCGCTGAGAGCTTGGCACTGTTCACACTGTGTGAGTGGGTGTCAAGCAGAGGCAGAGCAAATGTCAGCAACCAGTCAAACTCAGACAAACCTATCAGTGTTCAGGAGGACATAGTCCAGTCTGCTCCAATATAATTACCTAATTACCATATCTGCAGTAGTGGGAAAGGGCCACCATAGAGATCCTGAATAAATTTCAGTGCAAGCCACGATTGCTGAAATAATTATTTTCTTCAACGGCAGCTTGTAAGTCCATTTAACCAATCTATGGGACATTCTGTCTTGCCTTGGACAGTTTAAAACCGGCTGATCTTATAGGCTGAAATACATCTACAGAACCCCACAGGGCCAGGTCAGACAGACAGAGGACCAAACCAACACAGCAGCATTAGAATCAGGGGTGTGTGAATGCTTCATGGTGCTGTATATCCTTCATTATAAATTGGGTGGTTTGAGTCCTGAATGCTGATTGGCTGACAGTCGTAGTATACCACGGGTATGACAAAACAATGTATTTTTACTGCTCTAATTACGTTGGTAACCAGTTTATACCAGCAATTAGGCACCTCTGGGGTTTGTGGTATACGGCCAATATACAACGGCTAAGGGCTGTATCCAGGCACTCCGCGTTGCGTCGTGCGAAGAACAGCCCTGAGCCGTGGTATATTGGCCATATACCACACCCCCGCGGGCCGTATTGCGTAAATGACACACAGCCAGGGCTTCCGTTGTGTTGGAGTTTGGATAAATGCTGCTCAAGGTGTAAAGTCACCCAGCTTAAAGCCACAGGGACCTCATCATTTATATGCACACACGCTCGCGCACACACACACACACACACACACACACACACACACACACACACACACACACACACACACACACACACACACACACACACACACACACAGTCTCAGCCAATGGGCATATAGACAACACAGAGTAACCACAGAGTCCAACTTTGCAGATGGATAGACTAACAAACCAACAGAACGACAGACAGACCGACAGACTAACAGACAGTCTATTAGTCTGTTAATCTAACAGACCAACAGACAGACAGAGCGACAGACTAACAGACAGTCTATTAGTCTGTTAATCTAACAGACCAACAGACAGACAGAGAGACCAACAGACAGGCAGACGGACAAAACACACATATACTTTAGTATGCAACCAGAGGAGCAGCAGCTGTGTGTTTACATCCTGGCAACACTGGAAGAAAATAAGTAGAGAGGGCTGCTGCTTTTAAAACAAAGTAGCAGTACTGTTGAGCTGTTGTGAAGACTGACTGGGACTGGAGACAGTGGCAGTACACTCTGTGTGTGTGTGTGTGTGTGTGTGTGTGTGTGTGTGTGTGTGTGTGTGTGTGTGTGTGTGTGTTATCCACACAGGGCACGTCTCTCCATGTGCTCGCTCTCTTTCTGCTTTCAATTACCGTGGCGACAGAGGGGGGATGAGAGAGGAGGGGGGAGAGCGGCAGACACAGTCGAGGAGGTGTGTAAACGGGAGCGGTGCGGTCTACCTCTCGCTCAGTGCCTGCAAGTGTCAAGATAACAGCCTGCCTAATCCACCGCACCGATGCCGAGCGGCACCTGAACACACACACACACACAGGAGGGAGAGGAGAGCTCAGCACACACGTAAGAACCAACCACACACAAACCAACACCCAGACAGAGACTGACTGAAACAAATACGGACATACACAGTCAGTCAGAAAGAGCGTCACACACACACACACACACACACACACACACACACACACACACACACACACACACACACACACACACACACACACACACACACACACACATGCACACACACACACACACACACAACTCTCCGACATCCCTTTGCGTGTTGTCTGAAAGGCCAGTCCTACACAGTGAAAGAGCAGGTCATCAGAGGGCTCGGAACAGAACACAGGGAGAAGATGAAACAGATCCACTGTGGAAGTTAATGGAAATACGAACAAGATGGACGCTTCATAAATACAATAGAAATGTTTTCATTGACTTGAGATTAAATGGAATTGGACCAATTCCAAGTGAACACGTCACCTACCAACTAGTGTACATACATTATCAAACATTAGAAACTACAACAACTCCTTCACTTCACAAGTACCAGTAGTGAGACAGTGTTGTTTTACAGTAACCAGGAGTGAGACAGTGTTGTTGTACAGTAACCAGGAGTGAGACAGTGTTGTTGTACAGTAACCAGGAGTGAGACAGTGTTGTTGTACAGTAACCAGGAGTGAGACAGTGTTGTTGTACAGTAACTGGGAGCGAGACAGTGTTCTTGTACAGTAACTGGGAGCGAGACAGTGTTCTTGTACAGTAACTGGGAGTGAGACAGTGTTGTTGTACAGTAACCAGGAGTGAGACAGTGTTGTTGTACAGTAACTGGGAGCGAGACAGTGTTCTTGTACAGTAACTGGGAGCGAGACAGTGTTCTTGTACAGTAACTGGGAGTGAGACAGTGTTGTTGTACAGTAACCAGGAGTGAGACAGTGTTGTTGTACAGTAACTGGGAGCGAGACAGTGTTGTTGTACAGTAAATGGGAGTGAGACAGTGTTGTTTTACAGTAACCGGTAGTGAGACAGTGTTGTTGTACAGTAACCAGGAGTGAGACAGTGTTCTTGTACAGTAACCGGGAGTGAGACAGTGTTGTTGTACAGTAACTGGGAGTGAGACAGTGTTGTTGTACAGTAACCAGGAGTGAGACAGTGTTGTTGTACAGTAACTGGGAGTGAGACAGTGTTGTTGTACAGTAACCGGGAGTAAGACAGTGTTGTTGTACAGTAACCGGTAGTGAGACAGTGTTGTTGTACAGTAACCAGGAGTGAGACAGTGTTGTTGTACAGTAACTGGGAGTGAGACAGTGTTGTTGTACAGTAACCAGGAGTGAGACAGTGTTGTTGTACAGTAACCGGGAGTGAGACAGTGTTGTTGTACAGTAACTGGGAGTGAGACAGTGTTGTTGTACAGTAACCAGGAGCGAGACAGTGTTGTTGTACAGTAGCTGAAAGCACAAACTGTCTCAGTTCCTCCGTGAACATGGTCTCCCCCTTTCACACAAACGGAAGCAAAACAAACACCTGGTGGAAAATGAAAATGACCACTGAAGTGAAGTGTTCCTCAACGTCCTATTCCATCTCCTCCTGAGTGCTTTTAGAGAACCCTTGAGTGTGTCCCAAATGGCACACTATTCCATATTTAGTGCACTACCTCTGACCAGGGCTGTCGTTTACTAAATAGGGACTAGGGTGCCATTTGGGTTGAAGCCTTGTGATTCTGGCAGCAAAGCAGGCTCCTTAACAACTTAATGAAGCCTGAGAGGCTGCTGACAACAGAGAGCGCAACACTGAGAGGAGAGAGGGAAAACAAATACACCTGGCAACTCAACTTCTTCCTCTCTTTCTCTCTCTCTGTAACTTTTCTTCCAAGCAGAAATAGTTTGACAGCCTGACAGAAGATTAAGGGGTTGAGAAGGAGGGAGGAAGGGGGCGGGCAGGGATCTCTCTATCATTCTCTCTCTCTGTCCTATGATGGAGGGATGGTGAATTGTGTGGAGGCGTGAGCAGAAGAGGAATGAATTCACCCTGTGTCAAGGACAAACTCCAGATGTGTGGGAGTGTTCTCTCTCTCTCTCTCGCTCTCTCTCTCGATCTCATTCTCTCATTCTCTCGCTCTCATTCTCTCTCATTCTCTCCATCCTTTCCTCTGAGCATGTGAGGATGTGGAGTGAGGGTGTAGGGAGAGAGAGGGGTGGTTATCTATCACTGCTGAGGCTGACTGTCAGGGAGCAGGCAGCACATTCTGACAACACACCCCTCCTGACCTGTCAGACTAAACAGGAGTCATGTCACAACACACCCCTCCTGGCCTGTCAGACTGAACAGGAGTCATGTTACAACACACTCTACTCACATTGGCACCCAGTACACACCACCGAACACACACCACCAAACACCTACCACCCACACTGGAGGCCTGACTCTGATAATAGACAGGCTAGGGGAACACCTACCACCCACACTGGAGGCCTGACTCTGATAATAGACAGGCTAGGGGAACACACACCACCCACACTGGAGGCCTGACTCTGATAATAGACAGGCTAGGGGAACACACACCACCCACACTGGAGGCCTGACTCTGATAATAGACAGGCTAGGGGAACACCTACCACCCACACTGGAGGCCTGACTCTGATAATAGACAGGCTAGGGGAACACACACCACCCACACTGGAGGCCTGACTCTGAAGGCCCGACAGAGATGGCCGCCTCGCTTCGCGTTCCTAGGAAACTATGCAGTTTTTTGTTTTTTTACGTGTTATTTCTTACATTAGTACCCCAGGTCATCTTAGGTTTCATTACATACAGTCGAGAAGAACTACTGAATATAAGATCAGCATCAACTCACCATCAGTACGACCAAGAATATGTTTTTCGCGACGCGGATCCTGTGTTCTGCCTTACGAACAGGACAACGGAGTGGATCCTATGCAGCGACCCAAAAAAACGACTCCGAAAGAGAGGGAAACGAGGCGGTCTTCTGGTCAGACTCCGGAGACGGGCACAGCGCGCACCACTCCCTAGCATTCTTCTTGCCAATGTCCAGTCTCTTGACAACAAGGTTGATGAAATCCGAGCAAGGGTAGCATTCCAGAGGGACATCAGAGACTGTAACGTTCTTTGCTTCACGGAAACGTGGCTTACTGGAGAGACGCAATCCGAAGCGGTGCAGCCAACAGGTTTCTCCACGCATCGCGCAGACAGGAAAAAACATCTTTCTGGTAAAAAGAGGGGCGGGGGCGTATGCCTTATGACTAACGTGACATGGTGCGATGAAAGAAACATACAGGAACTCAAATCCTTCTGTTCACCTGATTTAGAATTCCTCACAATCAAATGTAGACCGCATTATCTACCAAGAGAATTCTCTTCGATTATAATCACAGCCGTATATATCCCCCCCCAAGCAGACACATCGATGGCTCTGAACGAACTTTATTTAACTCTCTGCAAACTGGAAACAATTTATCCGGAGGCTGCATTCATTGTAGCTGGGGATTTTAACAAGGCTAATCTGAAAACAAGACTCCCCAAATTTTATCAGCATATCGATTGCGCAACCAGGGGAGGAAAGACCTTGGACCATTGTTACTCTAACTTCCGCGACGCATATAAGGCCCTGCCCCGCCCCCCTTTCGGAAAAGCTGACCACGACTCCATTTTGTTGATCCCTGCCTACAGACAGAAACTAAAACAAGAGGCTCCCACGCTGAGGTCTGTCCAACGCTGGTCCGACCAAGCTGACTCCACACTCCAAGACTGCTTCCATCACGTGGACTGGGAGATGTTTCGTATTGCGTCAGATAACAACATTGACGAATACGCTGATTCGGTGTGCGAGTTCATTAGAACGTGCGTTGAAGATGTCGTTCCCATAGCAACGATTAAAACATTCCCTAACCAGAAACCGTGGATTGATGGCAGCATTCGTGTGAAACTGAAAGCGCGAACCACTGCTTTTAATCAGGGCAAGGTGTCTGGTAACATGACCGAATACAAACAGTGCAGCTATTCCCTCCGCAAGGCTATCAAACAAGCTAAGCGCCAGTACAGAGACAAAGTAGAATCTCAATTCAACGGCTCAGACACAAGAGGCATGTGGCAGGGTCTACAGTCAATCACGGACTACAGGAAGAAACCCAGCCCAGTCACGGACCAGGATGTCTTGCTCCCAGGCAGACTAAATAACTTTTTTGCCCGCTTTGAGGACAATACAGTGCCACTGACACGGCCTGCAACGAAAACATGCGGTCTCTCCTTCACTGCAGCCGAGGTGAGTAAGACATTTAAACGTGTTAACCCTCGCAAGGCTGCAGGCCCAGATGGCATCCCCAGCCGCGCCCTCAGAGCATGCGCAGACCAGCTGGCCGGTGTGTTTACGGACATATTCAATCAATCCCTATACCAGTCTGCTGTTCCCACATGCTTCAAGAGGGCCACCATTGTTCCTGTTCCCAAGAAAGCTAAGGTAACTGAGCTAAATGACTACCGCCCCGTAGCACTCACATCCGTCATCATGAAGTGCTTTGAGAGACTAGTCAAGGACCATATCACCTCCACCCTACCTGACACCCTAGACCCACTCCAATTTGCTTACCGCCCAAATAGGTCCACAGACGATGCAATCTCAACCACACTGCACACTGCCCTAACCCATCTGGACAAGAGGAATACCTATGTGAGAATGCTGTTCATCGACTACAGCTCGGCATTCAACACCATAGTACCCTCCAAGCTCGTCATCAAGCTCGAGACCCTGGGTCTCGACCCCGCCCTGTGTAACTGGGTACTGGACTTCCTGACGGGCCGCCCCCAGGTGGTGAGGGTAGGCAACAACATCTCCTCCCCGCTGATCCTCAACACTGGGGCCCCACAAGGTTGCGTTCTGAGCCCTCTCCTGTACTCCCTGTTCACCCACGACTGCGTGGCCACGCACGCCTCCAACTCAATCATCAAGTTTGCGGACGACACAACAGTGGTAGGCTTGATTACCAACAACGATGAGACGGCCTACAGGGAGGAGGTGAGGGCCCTCGGAGTGTGGTGTCAGGAAAACAACCTCACACTCAACGTCAACAAAACTAAGGAGATGATTGTGGACTTCAGGAAACAGCAGAGGGAACACCCCCCTATCCACATCGATGGAACAGTAGTGGAGAGGGTAGCAAGTTTTAAGTTCCTCGGCATACACATCACAGACAAACTGAATTGGTCCACTCACACAGACAGCATCGTGAAGAAGGCGCAGCAGCGCCTCTTCAACCTCAGGAGGCTGAAGAAATTCGGCTTGTCACCAAAAGCACTCACAAACTTCTACAGATGCACAATCGAGAGCATCCTGGCGGGCTGTATCACCGCCTGGTATGGCAACTGCACCGCCCTCAACCGTAAGGCTCTCCAGAGGGTAGTGAGGTCTGCACAACGCATCACCGGGGGCAAACTACCTGCCCTCCAGGACACCTACACCACCCGATGTCACAGGAAGGCCATAAAGATCATCAAGGACATCAACCACCCGAGCCACTGCCTGTTCACCCCGCTATCATCCAGAAGGCGAGGTCAGTACAGGTGCATCAAAGCTGGGACCGAGAGACTGAAAAACAGCTTCTATCTCAAGGCCATCAGACTGTTAAACAGCCACCACTAACACTGAGTGGCTGCTGCCAACACACTGACACTGACTCAACTCCAGCCACTTTAATAATGGGAATTGATGGGAAATGATGTAAATATATCACTAGCCACTTTAAACAATGCTACCTTATATAAATGTTACTTACCCTACATTATTCATCTCATACGCATACGTATATACTGTACTCTATATCATCGACGGTATCCTTATGTAATACATGTATCACTAGCCACTTTATACTATACTATGCCACTTTGTTTACATACTCATCTCATTTGTACATACTGTACCCGATACCATCTACTGTATCTTGCCTATGCTGCTCTGTACCATCACTCATTCATATATCCTTATGTACATATTCTTTATCCCCTTACACTGTGTACAAGACAGTAGTTTTGGAATTGTTAGTTAGATTACTTGTTATTACTGCATTGTCGGAACTAGAAGCACAAGCATTTCGCTACACTCGCATTAACATCTGCTAACCATGTGTATGTGACAAATAAAATTTGATTTGATTTGATTTGATTTGATAATAGACAGGCTAGGGGAACACACACCACCCACACTGGAGGCCTGACTCTGATAATAGACAGGCTAGGGGAACACCTACCACCCACACTGGAGGCCTGACTCTGATAATAGACAGGCTAGGGGAACACACACCACCCACACTGGAGGCCTGACTCTGATAATAGACAGGCTAGGGGAACACCTACCACCCACACTGGAGGCCTGACTCTGATAATAGACAGGCTAGGGGAACACACACCACTCACACTGGAGGCCTGACTCTGATAATAGACAGGCTAGAGGAACACAGGTAGAATCTTCCTGGGAGATAACCTTGTGGGTTCAGTACGAGGGTTACCAAGGAGGGTATATTACTGGAAACTTTCAAAGTTGACCAGTAAACTACCAGAATTCTTGTCTTTGAAGGATTTAATGTTTTTTTTTCTATCACAAAACAATTAGCGGCTATTTTGGGTACTTCAGATTATCAAGTGTCTAATCATCTCTGTTCCTCCGTGTGGCCTTATTTAAATGTAAAATATATTAAATAATGAAATTAGATGATTTTAAAATAGAAAATGGAATGACAAAGCCGTAAAACATTATCCGAAATAAAAACAATAATTTTGGTGAATACCTTTGGTGTTTAATATGAAGGATTCAGCATGTACAAAATTCAGTTTGTACAGTAACAGGAAAAGGTTGGGAACCACTGCTCTGAACTGTAATCAGATTGGTATGATAGTTTGTGTAAAGAATATATGGTTTGATGCAAAATCCATGACGTCTGTCTTGGGCCCATTTTACTGCAGCATGAGTAAACAAAACCCCCAAAATAAGGTAAAATGTTGAGGTAATAGAGAAAGTCACTTTCTTCTAAAAGAGTTGTCTAGTACATCTAGTAATCTAACTTCCTTCTTGACCTGACCCTAGATAGGACTTCTGGACAGAGAGAACAAGTTGATCACGTCCAAAACATTGACCTAGTTCCTCACAGCCATGCAGCGCCCCAGAGTGCAACTCGTGGTAGATCAGCTGGAGGACATTGTGACATGTCTCAGCTTCTGTATGGTCTGTGTCAGCAACCTGCCTTTATCCCATAGGTGGGGTGAGAGTGGTCTGAGCTGGTTAGCTAGTGTACACAGAGACAGGAGCTGCATCAATACAGTCGATCCCTCAGCATTGTGTATCCAGGGGCCCGAGGGTAACGGCTCCCATACCAGAGGCCCCGTAGTGTTTTCACTGTGAGCTCTCTCTATTTCTGTCTAATATCTAACCAGAGAGATAAGAGTGGTGTGGTATAATGTTGTACTGTAGCATGTAGCTTTAGTACACTGTACTATCCTGTAAACAACAGTCCATTTTTACAGTCATTTGCTTTCACTGCAACAGGTTCTCAAACATGAAG